>NW_026713664.1:0-26576 GCF_029784015.1 Lycium ferocissimum | reverse complement strand
TGTCAATGGGTTCTCTTGTAAAAATATAGAGATTAGAGTAATATGTTTTGGCACAGCATGATTTTAGTGAAAATTGAAGGAAATAACAAACAGTTAAATGGCAGAGAGAAACATTAGAAGCCGATAGAGAGAAAAACAAAGTAAGAAGGGAAGCGATGGTATTTGGAAAACGATTCAAACAAAGTTGGTGGCTGCTAACTGGTAGCAAAAACTGAAGTGGTGTCTGTTCATTTCAAGCGTCACAGACACATCGTATAAGAATTTTTTAGTAATTTAGCTTAATAGAAGAGGGGTATTTTAGTAATTTAACTTTCAAGTGAGGAAGTTCATGCTTTTAATATAATATAGATTATTCCAAATTTTATCAGCATTGTCTCATTTATGATTGTGCAACTTTGATTCCAATTACAAATTATTGTAACTTTTGATGTTATTTAAATATTATGTTCATGTTTATGATCCCCAAACCTTTCTTCACTTTAGAATAGACATTATTTTTCTAGAAAATTTATATGGAATTTCTTTTTGTAAGATTTTATTAGTATTGTCTCCTTTTATATTTCAAGTGATAATATTGAAATTAGTCTGTAAATTTAATGAGGTTTTGGTGTGGGCACATTCGTTCTTGGAGTTTTTGTCTGAGGGATGCTAATGGTGATTTGGTATATGCACAAGCCCAAGAGATGAAAGGGGGGAGCTATTCCAATACACAAGCAGAAGCAGAGGCTATCTTACAAGCTCTAAAATTCATGGAGAGGAAGCAGATTCCTAATATGATATTGGAGACTGATTCTATGCTTATGAAGAATATAATTGAGAGGAAATGGAAGAGTCCTTGGCAAATTATCAAAATTGTTGAGGAAATCTGGAGGATAATGGGACAGAGAACAGTTATGATTATCTATACGTCCAGAGAAGGAAATAAATTGGCTGACTATCTAGCAACTTGGCTCTGTACAAAGAGGATTACATGCCCATAATTTTCTGGAGATGGAGACTAGGGGAAGAAAATTGATTAACAGTGACGAGCACCACACCATACTGGTGTGCCGCGTAATTTTGGCATATTTGAAGCTTTTTCAAGGCGAGTTTTACATCTTTTCAAGCAAGTTTATGTCGTTTTGAAATGTTTTTGTTGTGTTTAGTGTCCACATGGCAAAATTCGGGGAATTATGTGAAAACATCGCAAAAAGAAGTGAAAAAAGGCGAAGTAACTGAACAGACGAATTTACTGAACAAAAGACGGACCGTAGATTATTCTACGGGTCGTCAAATGTAATGTAAACTTGTCACTGTGAGCTTGTCAAGTTTCTGGTGTTTGGTGCCCGCTTTGGCGGCACCAGCACCGCAGCAGCGGCACCGCTGGGGCGGTGGCCCTGCGGCTAACGCCGTACTAGCCATTTTGGCTTGACATTTGAGAAGTGGTCGTGGCCGGGGCGGTCCAAGCCACCTCTACAACGTGACGGGTGGATCGTGCATTTAATGAGCCTTAAATAAGTCTTATACCGTCATTATTTCATATCTCGATATTGGGCTTGGGAAGGCTGTTCTTGGAGACAAATTGAAGGAAATCATGGAGGTAAAACCTTATCTAATCCTTTACTTCTCTTTAATCACAATCATCTTAGACTTTCCCCTTCCCTTTTCAATTCTTTAGAAATGGAATTTGAAGGAGGGTTTTGGGAGATTTTTCTCTAAGAGTATACTTGATAAATTGATGATGTTAAGTTAAAATGTGATGAATCTAAGCTTAGTAATCATATATCTTTCACTTTTAACGTTGAATTTCAGATTTGGAGAATTAAGGTTCATACCCAGTTTGGGGGTTTTTACTAGAAATCAGATTTAGAGATAATTCTTGAGCTAAATCTACAATTAACGAAGGGGTTATGATTACCTAGGATTCAATTTGGTATTTTACCCGTGAATTTTCCGTTCCGCCCTTGTGGGCCCGTTTCCCTAAATTTCTAGGGTTAAAATGAACCTAATTGATATCATAGCAATATTAGTATCATTATTCATGATTTATAATTTAGAATTCGATTATGCTTAGACTACTTTGGTTTTGAGCTTCAGAGAAAGGGCAAGGCGATAGAGTGACTTGTTGGTGTTGCAGTTCAGTAGTCTAGGTAGGTTATGGTTTACCTTTGGTGAGACATAGTATAGTGAATCACATATTTAGATTATGATGTCGGAGACAGCATGTGAACCTTCGGGTGTGAAGTTGGGATGGATATCGCCTTAGGTTGGGCCCTGATGTGTGTTGGGACTAGCCACCCCGTTATATGTGTTTGATTGTTTAATTGTGTTGGCTTGATGCCATGTGTAGTTGGTAGATAGTGAATTTCTCTTATTGTCCTGATTTGGGATAGGATTGACATACCCGTTGTTAGTATTTGTACTATGATACATTATTGGCGTATCCACTGTTGGTACTTGAGTTATTGATATATGTTGGCATACCCACTGTTGGTATTGTGATGTGATATATTGTTGGCGTACCCCGTTGAGGTACTTGTGATATTCAGCTTACTTGTTGATGATTGACATATGCATTGCACACATTCTCTCATATTATCATACATGGCCGATATCCGGTGATGATCCGGTATCGTTGATTGAGCGAAACTGATATTTGATAAACTCTTTTACTTCGAGTGATTGTGAAAAGGACGATGTCCGAAGATCCATTCAAATTGTTGTTTATATGAAACCGATACTTGCTAAACTCTTTTACTTGAGATTGTAAGAGGTGATGTTCGAGGTTCAATTCCGGAATCGTTGATTTATGAAACTGATATTTGACAACTCTTTTGAGTGATTGTGAGGAGGCCGATGTCCAATGGTTATATTCGGGCATTGTTGTGCATGGCCGATTTCGATGTTATCCCGAATTCGATTGTAGTGCATGGGCTCCGCGGGTCCCCCAGAGTGGTGCCGGTGAGACTCCCTCTGTGAGCAATTAGCCAAGGTCCCCTCTATCTGTTTGGCAAAGATCCGGGACGGGTGGTACTCAGACTTCGCGAGTCACACTGCGTTGTGCTGCCGAGACGTCAATATTTCTGTTCGGAGTACATGTGTACATCTCATTTGCATAGCATGGCATGGCATCACATTCATACCATTATTGCATTGCATTGCATTGCATTATGACTTGAGTGAGATGTCATGATGACTGTATTGTGATGGATTGTGTTGTTGATTCTATTGTGTTGATTGTTCCAGGATTAGATATACTCAGGCTTATTATATTGGGGTTAGATACTTACATAGGTGTTGATGGATACTCGGTTACGATTATATTGTCCCATGCGTGATCGGTTTACTTGTTTATCTGCGTTATTTTCTGAATTGTGTTAACTATGCTTAGTCGGCCTATGATGCCTACCAAGTCTTTTCTTTGTCTTTGACTTGCACACTTTTCTTTGCGTTAACATTTTATGAATGCGGTATCGTAGGATCTCACCTCTCCGACTCGTGGCTGATCGACTCCTCAGCTTCTACTTGAGTTTTCCAGGGTGAGCAGGGCGTCGGCCGACCTCGAAGTCTCTTCTATTGCTTATGTCTTACTGTTCACTCAATACATGATTTGAGACATTTTATGAATTATTATTCAGACCTTAGTATTCGGATTTAGATGCTCTTGTATGACCAGACTAGATACTGGGATGGATTCATTTACTTCCGCACTTATCTATATTATATTGTGAGACTTACGTCATTTTACTTCTTCCGTTATTATGTTTATTGATTGTGAACATTGAGTTAAGGGTTCTCCTACCGAGGTGGGAATGGTAGGTGCCTGCATGACCTAAGCTAAAATGGGTCGTGACAATTGAATACCCCATAGTTCTGAAGCTTTTAAGGACAAGAATACTAGTTTTCATCTTCGTTATTCAATTGTAAGTATTAATGACTTCTTTAATACCTTATTTTGCATTAATTACTATGAGTAGCTATTTATACTAAGGTTAAGAACCCAATGATGGGTGTTACGTGATTGGGTATTTGTGATTGATATATGCATAATGGGTTGTTAAGGTTTACTTTTTCTTTATTCTTCAATGTTAGTTAATGGCTGCAAACATTAACTTAAGCCATAAAACCTTACTTTACTTGGGAAAGTGAGTTAGGGTTTGGTAGGGAGAAGTAACAAGAACTCGGGGCGTTATCCCTCATTTAATAAATTCACTTAGGAATAAGAGGAATTTACTTGGCACATATTAACCGTTCTTCATATCAACTCTTTTATATTTGGAAAAATCATAAAAGATAAACACTTTCTAACTATTGAGAAATATTAGGAAGTCAGTTAGAGGTTAAGTGCATTCGTACAACAATCCATTAGAACTATATCATATTAACACCCGTAGAATTACACTTCATCTAAAGGGGACACAACCTTGGTTTCTTTATTCCAATTAGTTACAATCAAATCAAAATAGCTAGTAAACACAACACTCTTTTACAAACTTGCTGGAATACGAAATTAGACCACAAGTAAGTACTCCACTACATTAGTAAGCTTTTCACATCCTATTCCCTATGGGATTCGACCTCAACCTTGCTGGGTTACTATATTTGACAACGTCCGCTTAATGCCATTTAGTAGGTGTAATTTGAGCATACCAAAGTTTGGCGTCATTTCCGGAGAATACGGTTTGAAACTACTAAATAGTGTATGCTTTACTTCAAGTCTTTTTCTATTCCATCACACCTTGTTTATTGTTTTCTATGAACTAGGTGATTATGGCTAGACGAAGAGGAAGACGTGGAGCAAATGGTGGTAGGGTTGTGCAAGTAATACCCCCAGCACCAGAAGTTGAGGAAGAGGAGAATGTATTTGCGGATTATATGCACGAGGCGGAATATGCATCTGTTATTGTTCCACCTAGGGTCAATGCCGCAAGTCCCAAAATTGATGCGACTATCTACCAATTGCTCAAGCTTGAGGGGTATTTTCGAAACTCTACTGACGATGACCCTCATTGATGCTTGAAGAATTTCGTTGGTATGTGCCAGACACATACCCAGAATGTTGTTACTCCTGATGCAATTTGGTTAAGATTTTTCAAATGCTCTTTAGCCGGTGAAGCAAGAGATTGGTTTGAGAAGCTTCCCCATAATACTATTCATATGTGGGTTGACCTGGTGAGTGTCTTTCTCAAGAAGTGGTTTCCTCCAAGCAAGAAAGTCAATCCGAGATAAAATTTATGAGTTCAAGGATCTTCCGGGGGAACAATTATATGAGGCTTGGGAGAGGTTCAAGAAGTACGTGATGCGGTCTCCGAATCATGTTTTCCAGAGCATATATTGATGGAGAAGTTCTATACAGGGTTAGACCCAATGATGCAGTCAGTGGCAAATAATGCAGTTAGTGGCAAATAATGCAGCTGGTGGGTGTTTCATGGACAAGACATATGCCCGAATCACTCAATTTCTTGATAAATTGATGACTCATAATCAAGTATGGCAGTCGGGTGGTGTTGATGGTGTAGCATATTGAGGTCTGTTAATCAACACTATTGTGAAAGAAAACCAAGAGACAGCAAACTCTGGCCCAGTTTGCAACCAACATTACTTTGCTGACAAAGAGGTTAGATGAAAAGAAAACTAAGAAAGTGAATGTAGTTGAAGATGTGCAAACTTTTCCAAAAGGGATGTACCAAGCTCCTAAGGGTCCATATTGATAAGTTGGTATTTTACCAACTTATCTCTTCTTTAATCTTAGATTTTACTATGTTTGATTAAGAAACTAATGCATTTGATGTCATTTACTTCCATTTTATAGGTTTTGTGTGATTTAAAAATGATCGGGAAGAAACCAAGTGAAAAACAAGTCAATAGAGACCAAATTGAAGAAAATAACAAAAGTGGCTAAAAGCGCAAAAAGTTGATAGATTTGTAAATTTGATTTTTTGGGCTTATTTTGTCATATTTTGATGTGGGAAACTTGGGAAGCTATAATAGCAAGACTCGAAGACATTATTTTCATCTTTGGCCATTTTCACAAGACTTTTGGGAGCTAAGGTCTTACACCACACTTGGGTGTTGAAGATTTGGTTGAGCAATTTCTTGAACCTCTACTTCATTTCTTTAATTCCTTGATTTGTATTGAATATTTAATTGTGTAGTATTTAATTCTTTCACTTGAATCTTGTTTATGAGAATATTCATTATCAAGTGTTGGATTAAATCTCTTGTTTTGCTTATGTATTGAATGATTTTTATTTCTAATGAAGTGGGTCTTTGTTTCTTTAATTAATCTTGTTCTTCGACGTTTCTTAAGGGATTAGTTAACCCTATGACCCGCCCATTTACTTCGATTTGAGCTCGGAAGAGGAAAATTGAGGTTGGAAAAGATCAATTAACAAGGATTTAGGGCTTTAAACGTCATCTAATAACTTGAGCTAGGAATAGGAAAGTTAACTTGAGATTCGATTGGTTGTGCTTAATATCACACTTTAAGGCTTGGAAAAGCTTAGAGTCAAATTCATTGATTTGGTTGGAAGACTTTCAATGAGATCTTAGATATTATTATCTATTATAATATAGACTTGCTCTTAGTTGTAAAATCGTAAAATATATTGGATCGTTACTTGAGAGTCACTTGTATCAATACTTGTGGCCATTGATCATTTTACTTGTTTTCTAGGTTAGTTTACATTTTCGCATTAGTTGTGATTTACTCAAAATCAAAATATATCAAGTGTTTGGCTTAGTAGCATCAGTACAAACAACAAGTAATGGTAGGTATCATAGGCTGATAATAATTAGTTCACATACATGAAGTAATAAATCAACAACTAGGTAGATAAGCTATGAAGTATACTCACAAATCACATTATCATAATATTCAAGGACTCCACTGTTACACCTCGGAAAATTTCATGTCATCGTATGGCAGATAGACTAATGCAGGGTGAGAAGTATATGATGTTTCTACCTATAAGAAGTAGTACTTAACGATTCTAATTAAGATTCCAAAGACATTTGAGGCAAGAGAAGAAAGTTCGTTGAAGAATGCCAAGCATAAGTCGTGTCTTGAAAAGGGTTTTGCAAAGTACCGAGCTAATGTTGACTTAATGATGTCTTAAAAAAGAGTTATAACGCTCCTTAGATTGTTAATGAAGTTCTAAACAAGTGCTAAGAAGGTTCTATAAGAATCGGAGGTCAAACGGAACGACGAGAGTAACTTCAGAAAACTGGGCGTTATACGACCAACTTATACGGCCCGTATAATTTATACGGTTCGTATAAGGGACCGTATAAACTGTCCAGAGAAGGGGTCTCCACTGGAAGCATTATACGGTCACATATACAGACCGTATAAGTTATACGGACAGTATGTGTGTCCGTATAATACCGTCGGGACAGATTTTAAATTTTATATAAGGAGGCCCTAAGTTCATTTCTTTCATTTCCCATTTTCTCTCCACACTCTCAAAACCTCTAGAACTTTCTCCACACCATACCAACACATAAATCCAAGGCAAATCAAAGATCAACATCATTAAGCCAAGGAAATCAAGTGTAAGGGAGTCTCTAGGGTTGCTTGGAGTCAAGAAATCTCTTTGGATTGAAGCTAGGGTTTTTCTTCAAGTGAAGCATTTCCATCCAAGACTTATTTCTAAGCAATCAAAGGTGAGTTTTATGATCATTTCATGTCATTTAGAATATTAAGAGGTTGAAAGACTTGAATTATGGAAGGTAGTAGAAGATGGGTTACAAATATGAGAATAGTAGTGTTTTTGAGTAGTAGCTTCACATGAATCATGATTCTTGACACGTTACGAGTATAATTATGTTATAAATGATATTGAGAATATGGGAGAAACATTATATGAGGATGAATGTGATGTTATATTATAGCTATGGTTATGAATGACTTTGAGAGGGAATTGGATAATGTCAAACTTGTCAAGTTATTGATTATGATATTATGAATATTGTTATTGATGTTTGGGAGTTGTTATATCATATGGAGGAAGTTGTAGAAACAAAGGAAATGCTGCCCAACTTTCGTTAGCTTTAGCTTAAGCTTGAGTATGTTGTCGATTATCTAATCTTAGCACGAATCCCTTTGAATGTAGACTTACGAACTTGGAAGGAAGCGTATAGTCGGCAAGTTAGAAAGGCGAAAAGGTATGTGAGGCTAGTCCCTTTTTATTCTAAGGCATGATTCCTATGACACGACTTCTTTGTTTTTCCATGACTTTCGTACATTCCGAAAATTAAAACCCAATGTTTACAAAGGGCTCCTCATGAGATAAAGATAAGAGATACGTTATGATTATGATGATGATGATAAGTCTAAGCCTAGAGATTCTAAAGCTCATGATGTGATATTCCTATGAAGTTAATGATCCTTACATGACTCCTTGATATTGTTCATTGTTGCTAAACTCACCTTATAATGTTAGTTCCTTCAAGGTGAGACATGATGATTATGATTACTCCATAATGGAATCGGGGGTTCTCGACCTTACGTCACCCCGATAGAGTTATAGCTTATCTTTGAGTTTCTATGCATGCTTTATGATAAGTATATGATGATGAGATTACACCGTGCCTATATGGCCGAACATGTCGCGAAGGCGGGCTGTACACCAATATGGCGGGCGGCATATACACCATGTCTAGAGGGCACGGACATGACACCACTAGTGGGCGGCATGAGATGTTTACACCATGCCTAGATGCGGGAGGCACACCAGCAGCGGGCTAATGATGATCACACCAAACTATATGGTTAACGATGATTTATGCATACTTGATATGATGATGTTTATGATGTAAGTTAGTATGCATTACTCCGTCTTAAGTGACATTCGCCTCTGTTTCATGTTTTCTTTATAATTATTATCATATGCCTTGCATACTCAATACTTTGTTCGTGCGGCGTCCTTTCTTTTTTGGACGTTGTGTTCATGCCACGAGGTAGACGAGGGAGGTGGCCCCGGATTCCTAGGAGCTACTCGGCGGTTGTCGGGGAGCACTCCGCTACTTCGGAGGTGCCATTTTGATATGTTCTTTTTTGTGTCCATATTTGGGCACGATGGGGTCCTATCCCGTCCTTATGTCTAGTACTCTAATAGAGGCTCGAAGATACGTACGTGTGGGTAGTTAATGTCCCATGATGATCACATTGTATATTTGTTTATTATTTTGATAGCTCGAGGGGCATATGCACATGAATGTAGATATGTTTTTGAAGTGATAACGGTTTCCTTATGGCTAGTTGTGTTGAGAATAATGAATGCATTCAAGATGAGTATGATGATTAGCATGATGAGTGGTTCTCGGTAGTTAGCCGGTACCATCATCCCCCTAGTCGGGTCGTGACAAAAGTGATATCAGAGCAGTTCCGTCCTAGGGTGTGTGTACGAGCCGTGTCCCGTAGAGTCTCGTTTATGGGTGTGAAGCATGCCACACTTATAAACAAGAGGTTGCGGGGCATTTAGGAAAAAAATGACCATTCTTCTTCTTACTAGATCGTGCCATAGAGCCATGTTATAAGATTTTCTCCACCCTAATTGTGCGTTATGATTTCAGCGATACCGGTAAAGAGAAAAGCTACAGCCGCCCAGAGGGGCACGGCTACGACAGAAAGGCGGATGGAAAGGGAGCCACCAACAAATGTAGAAGAAGGTGAATCTCATAATGAGACTCCATCCAATACCTCTCACACTCCGCCTAATCTAGAAGAACACGAGGGGGCTTCAGCTCCGGCTCCTATGCCTCCAGTTCCTCCACCGGGTGCTTCGGGTCAACAAATGACCGAAGCTATTCAGCTATTGACATAGCTAGTTGCCGCTCAAGCACAGCGGTAGAGTACAGGTCCATGTGACAGGGAGACTAGTGCTAGAGCCCGTGATTTCATGAGTTTAAATCCTCCAGAATTTTTCGGGTCAAAGCCGGATGAAGACCCGCAAGGTTTTATTGATGATATGCTAAGAACGTTGAGAATCATCCATGCCTCCGATACTGAATCTATGGAGTTGGCATCTTATAGACTCCGAGATGTGGCGGTTCTTTGGTATAATAACTGGATATCTTCAAGAAAGGAAAATGCACCTCCCCCGGTTTGGCAAGAATTTGTGGATGCTTTCCTTCGTCACTATTTGCCACCCGAGGTTCGAAAAGGCCAGAGCTGACAGGTTTTTAAATCTAAAGCAAGGGAACATGAGTGCTCAGGAGTATAGCCTTCACTTTAATTCATTGGCTAGATATGCTCCGACTATGGTGGCCGATATGGGAGATAGAGTGCATAGGTTTGTGAGTGGCTTAGGGCCATATTTGTTTAAAGATTACTTGACAGCTTCATTGCAAGAAGGGGATGGACATTTTCCGTATTCGAGCCCATGCCCGTAACTTAGAAGAAAGAACGACACATCCGCAGAGGGGTGAGCATGACTTTGATAGAGGACAGAGCAAGAGGGCTAGATCTGCCAGTGCTAGTAGTGAGTCTAGAGGGGGTCAGCGGTAACAGTATTCTAGATATTCGGGCCAGTCCACGACGTGTGCACCTCTTCGATTTGCAGGTAGGAGATTTAACCGCCCCATTCATTCAGGACAGGGTCAGAGCTCGAGAGTTTCGGGTTTCCAGTTTGGAGGTGATTATAGTCAGAGGAGACCACCGGTCCGCGATGTAGTCAATGCATAAAGTTACATTCGAGCCCTTGTCGCCAAGGTTTAGATACTTGTTATGTCTATGGGCAGACTGGGCACTTGATGCGTGATTGTCCGTTGAGGTACGATAAGGCGGGGTTCGGCCCATATGATCGGCGACCGGTTCTTCGTCCGTGCGCCCGATAGGGGACCCCCATTCCCGACGTGCGGTGGTAGGGGCAGACGGGGAGCATCCAGTTCAGGTGGCACCCAGCCCCATATTTATGCTTTAATCGGATGCCAGGATCTTGAGTCCTCCCCAGATATGGTTACAAGTATACTATCCATATTCTCTCATGACGTATATGCATTGATAGATTTGGGTTCTACGTTGTCTTATATTACTCCTTATATTGCTGGTCGTATTGGGGTGAAACCCGAGCCAATAAAACCTTTTGACATATCTACTCCGGTTGGTGATCCCATAGTAGCTAGAGAAGTATACAGGAATTGTGTAATTGTGGTATGTGATCGTCAGACTAAAGTTGATTTAGTTGAGCTGGAAATGTTAGATTTTGATGTGATTATGGGTATGGATTGGTTGGCTTCTTGTTATGCTAATGTGGATTGTAAAATGAAAATGGTTTGATTCAAATTCCCGGGAGAACCTGTACTAGAATGGAAAGGTAATACAGCGTCTCCCAGAGGTAGGTTTATTTCCTACCTTAAGGTAAGGAAGATGATAGCTAAAGGCTATATTTATCACTTAGTCCGAGTTCATGACACCGAAGCAAAGCCACCGACTTTTCAATCCGTCTCGGTAGTGAATGAATTTTCGGATGTATTTTCAGATGAACTTCCAGGCCTTCCTCCGGAAAGAGAGATTGACTTTGCTATTGATGTGTTACCGGATACTAAACCAATCTCTATTCCTCCTTACCGAATGGCTCCTGCAGAATTGAAAGAGCTGAAGGCTCAATTGAAAGATTTTCTTGAGAAGGTTTCATTAGACCCAGTTCATCGCCATAGGGAGCACCTGTTCTATTTGTGAGAAAGAAAGATGGTTCTCTACGGATGTGCATTGATTATAGACAGCTGAACAAGGTGACGATAAAGAACAAATATCCACTTCCGAGAATCGATGATTTGTTTGACCAATTACAGGGTGCCAAGTGGTTCTCTAAAATTGATCTGAGATCGGGGTATCATCAAGTGAGAGTTAGAGAAAAAGATATTCCTAAAACGACTTTCAGGATGAGATATGGTCACTACGAATTTAGGGTGATGTCATTTGGGCTGACTAATGCTCCGGCGGTGCTTATGAATCTGATGAATAATGTGTTCAGGCCTCTCTTAGATCTGTTCGTGATCGTGTTCATTGATGATATTCTAGTATACTCTCGGACAGAATCAGAGCATGCAGACCATTTGCGTATTGTCCTTGGGATTCTTCGGGCTCGTGAGTTGTATGCAAAATTTTTAAAATGCGAGTTTTGGCTAAATTCTGTGACTTTCCTAGGCCATATTATTTCAGCTAATGGCATTCGAGTGGATGTGCAGAAAATTGAGGCTGTCAAGTCTTGGCTAAGGCCCATAACGCGTACAGGAGTCTGTAGTTTTTTGGGTTTGGCAGGGTACTATAGAATATTTGTGGAAGGGTTCTCCTTTATTTCAGCACCATTGACGAAGCTAACTCAGAAAAATTTCAGTGGACTAATGCTTGTGAACGCAATTTCCAGGAGTTGAAGGATAGATTAACTTCAGCCCCAGTCTTGACACTCCCAGAGGGGCCAAATGGTTATGTTGTGTATTGTGATGCCTCTAGTGTTGGGTTAGACTGTGTGTTGATGCAACACGGTAAAGTCATTGCTTATGCTTCAAGGCAGCTACGGAAACATGAAAAGAACTATCCGACCCATGATCTTGAATTGGCGGCGGTTATTCATGCACTAAAGATGTGGAGACACTATTTGTATGGCGTTCATGTCGATATTTATACAGATCACAAGAGTCTCCAATATATTTTCAAGCAGAAGGAGTTGAATCTTCGGCAGAGGCGGTGGTTACAATTATTAAAGGATTATGATGTGAGTATTTTATACCACCCCGGAAAGGCGAATGTAGTAGCTGATGCACTTAGCCGCAAATCGATGGGTAGTCTATGTGAGGTCCCTTCGGAGAAGAAATAATTAATTCATGAGCTCTATCAGCTAGCCAGCCTCGGAGTTCTTCTAATTGATTCAGGCGATGCAGGAATTGGTATTCACAACCCAACTATTTCATCCTTCGATATGAAGGTGAGAGAGCGCCAATATGAAGATCCGTAGTTGAGCCACTATAGAGATACACTTCATGAGAAAGAGAAGTCGCCATTTGAAGTTTTTACAAATGGAGTCCTTAGGTTTCTACAGATGGAGTCCTTAGGTACCAACACAGACTATGTGTTCCAAATATTGCCGAACTACGTCGTCAAATTCTAGAAGAAGCTCATTGCTCTCGATATTCTATTCACCCAGGAGCGACAAAGATGTATCATGATCTTAAGATAATGTATTGGTAGGATGGAATGAAGAAAGATATAGCGGAATTTGTAGTTTGATATCCAAATTGTCAACAAGTGAAAATTAAGCATCAAAAGCCAGGAGGATTATTGCAAGCGATGGAAATTCCATCTTGGAAATGGAAAGTGATTAATATGGATTTTATTGTAGGTTTACCTCGTTCCCGACGCAAGTATGACTCTATATGGGTAATCGTGGACAGACTCACAAAATCAGCTCATTTTCTTCTAGTCAGAACCACATATTCGGCAGGAGATTATGCAAGGTTGTATCTCAATGAAATTGTGCGACTTCATGGTGTCCCGATAGCTATTATCACATATAGAGGAGCACAATTTACAGCTAAATTCTGGAAGTCCTTCCAGGAAGGTTTGGGTACTCAGGTAAGGCTTAGTACAGCGTTTCACCCACAAACGGATGGGCAAGCCGAACGCACTATTCAAACCTTGGAAGATATGTTACGAGCATGTGTGATAGATTTTGGTGGTAGTTGGGATGACCACTTACCCGTTATTGAGTTTGCATACAACAATAGCTATCATTCAAGTATTCAGATGGCCCCGTATGAAGCTCTATATGGAAGAAAGTGTAGATCCCCGATTGGGTGGTTTGAAGTAGGAGAGGTATAGCTAATAGGCCCTGAGTTGATTCAACAAGCGGTGGAAAAGGTCAAGGTTATCCGAGATCGATTAGTGACAGCCCAAAGCCGCCAGAAATCTTATGCGGACAACTGTCGGCGAGACTTAGAATTTCAAGTTGATGATTGGGTATTCTTAAAGGTATCATCGATGAAAGGCGTGATGAGATTTGGTAAGAAGGGAAAGTTAAGTCCTTGGTACATTGGACCTTATAAGATTGTCTGCAAGGTGGGTCAAGTAGCTTATGAACTAGACTTGCCTCCAGAACTTGAATCAGTCCATCCAGTCTTCCACGTATCAATGCTCCGTAAGTGTGTCGGAGATCCTACTAGAATCATGCTGGTAGATGATGTTCAAGTTACGGAAAAGTTGACTTATGAGGAGGTACCCATTGCCATACTACATAGGCAAGTACAGGGACTTAGAAATAAAGAAGTAGCTTCAGTCAAGGTCTTGTGGAGAAACAAAAACCGAGAGGAAATGACTTGGGAAGCAGAAGAAAACATGAAGTCCAAGTACCCGCACTTATTTCAACCCCCGGAAGAGATCCAAGATGAGACATCAACATTATGAGGTATGTATGCTTTCTTTTTATGCTTTCGATCGTGTGTGGCCATAATTTCTTGCTATTGTGTTGTAGCCCTGTGAGGCGATGTTATTGTGGGTTGTTGTGACAGGATGGTAGCGCTATATTATAGGAAAAACTCTGGCAAATTTTTTGTAGAATTCCGAGAACTTAACATTCGAGGACGAATGTTTTTAAATAGGGGAAGAATGTTACACCTCGAAAAATTTCATGTTGTTGCACTGTGAATAGACTAACGTAGGGTAAGAAGTATATGATGTTTCTAGAATTAATAAGTAGTACTTACCGGTTCTAATTAAGATTCCAAAGACGTTTGAAGCAAGAGAAGAAAGTTCATTAAGAAAGGCGAAGTATACGTTGTGTTTCGGAAAGGATTTGCAAAAGTACCGTGTTAATGTTGACTTAATGATGTCTTAAATAAGATTTATAACGCCCCTTAGATTGTTAATGAAGTGTTGAACAAGCATTAAGAAGGTTCCATAAGGATTGGAGATCAAATGAAACGACAAGAGCAACTTTGAAAAACTGGGAGTTATATGGCCAACTTATACGGTCCGTATAAGGGACTGTATAACCTGCCCAGAGAAGGGGTCTCCACTGGAAGCATTATACGGTCACATATACGGACCGTATATGTGTCCGTATAGTACCATCGGGGCGGATTTTAAATTTTATATAAGGGGGCCCCAAGTTAATTTCTTTCATTTCCCATTTTCTCTCCACACTCTCAAAACCTCTAGAACTTTCTCCACACCATACCAACACATGAATCCAAGGCAAATCAAAGATCAACATCATTAATCCAAGGAAATCAAGTGTAAGGGAGTCTCTAGGGTTGCTTGGAGTCAAGAAATCTCTTTAGATTGAAGCTAGGGTTTTTCTTCAAGTGAAGCATTTCCTTCCAAAACTTATTTCTACACAATCAAAGGTGAGTTTATGATTATTTCATGTTATTTAGAATATTGAGAAGTTGAAACACTTGGATTATGGAAGGAAGTAGAAGATGGGTTACAAATATGAGAATAGTAGTGTTTTGAGTAGTAGCTTCACATGAATCATAATTCTTGACACGTTACGAGTATAATTATGTTATAAATGATATTGAGGATATGGGAGAAACATTATATGAGGATGAATGTGATTTTATATTATAGCTATGGTTATGAATGACTTTGAGAGGAAATTGTGGGAATTGGATAATGTCGAACTTGTCAAGTTATTGATTATGATATTATGAATATTGTTATTGATGTTTGGGAGTTGTTATATCATATGGAGGAAGTTGTAGAAACAAAGGAAATGCTGCCCAATTTTCGTTAGCTTTAGCTTAAGCTTGAGTATGTTGTCGATTATCTAATCTTAGCACGAATTCCTTTGAATGTAGACTTACGAACTTGGAAGGAAGCGTATAGTCGGCAAGTTACAAAGGCGAAAAGGTATGTGAGGCTAGTCCCTTCTTCTTCTAAGGCATGATTCCTATGACATGACTTCTTTGTTTTTCCATGACCTTACATTCCGAAAAATATGAGTCTATGTTTATAAAGAGCTTCACATGGGATAAAAATAAAAGATACGTTACGAATATGATAATGATGATGATGAGTCCAAGTCTAAAGATTCTAAAGCTCATGATATGATATTGCTACGAAGCTAATGATCCTCATATGATTCCTTGATACTGTTCATTTTTTCTAGACTCACCTTATAATGTTAGTTCCTTCAAGGTGAGACATGATGCTTATGATTACTCCATAATGGAATCGGGGGTTCTCGACCTTATGTCACCCCGAAAGAGTTATAGTTGTCTTGAGTCCTTATGTATGCTTTATGATAAGTGTATGATGACGAGATTACACCGTGCCTAGATGGCCGAACATGTCGCCGTGAAGGCGGGCTGCATACGAATACACCGTTCCTAGATGGCTGGACATGACACCGCTAAAGTCGGCGGCATTATATGCGTGCCTAGATGGCCGGACATGACACCGCTAAGGTGGCTAATGATTACACCATGCCTAGAGGTCGGACATGACACCACTATATATGCATACTTGATACGATGATGTTTATATGTGATGTGCATACGCATTGTGTTTTCTTTTAAAAGTGACATAAACGAGGTTGTTTCCTTACTTCATGTTCCATGATCTCTTTATAATGTTATTCTATCATTCATGCCTTACATACTCGGTACAATGTTCGTACTGCGTCCGTCCTTTCTTTTTGGACGCCGTGTTCATGCCCACGAGTGAGGTGGGGAAGGTGGCCCAAATTTCTAATAGATTGTCGGGAGCACTCCACTATTCCGGAGGTGCCATGTTAATACATTATTTTGTGTGCATATTTGGGCACGACGGGGTCCTGTCCCGTCCTTATGTCTAGCACTCTAATAGAGGCTCGAAGATACGTATGTGTGGGTAGTTGATGTCCCATGATGATCACATTGTATAGTTGTATATTATTTTAATAGCTCGAGGGGCATATGCACATGAATGTAGATATGTTTTGGAAGTGATAACGGTTTCCTTATGGCTAGTTGTGTTGAGAATAATGAATGCATTCAACATGAGTATGATGATTAGAATGATGAGTGGTGCTCGGTAGTTAGCTCTGGGTACCCGTCATTCCCCCCTAGTCGGGTCATGACATCCACCCACACAGACGTCATACAGAAACTCACTTTCCAAGTTATAAGCCTAAGTGAAACTTCTAAACCACAAGCCTATCAAGTGTCAATAATCTCAAATCAATAATCACAAATCCAAGTCCTGAACCTAGGTTGAGTCACTAATCCACAATCTCGTTCAGACCCTAATTATCAGATCTATACCATAACAATAGTACAACAAACCATGCCAAAATCAAAAATAAGGAGTCGTATGATGATGTTGGATGAAATGTAATGATGTACAATGCACTGCATAAATGTCTCAAACCTATACACACATGCTAAGGGCATTGCATGCACAATAGTCATGACCCGCGGGGGACCCATGGTGTCCATGTACCACTCGTTCCGAATCTTTGTCCAACGGTAACAAGTCTCCGGATCTTTGTCAACGGAGGTTCTTTATCATATCATATCATATCACACCACCATGAACCATTTCCCATCGGGCATTTAAATCATTTTCTTTCATAGATACCATAAGTCTTTTATCATTCAATTCCGAACCA
Organism: Lycium ferocissimum; assembly: GCF_029784015.1. Taxonomy (NCBI): domain Eukaryota; kingdom Viridiplantae; phylum Streptophyta; class Magnoliopsida; order Solanales; family Solanaceae; genus Lycium; species Lycium ferocissimum. The sequence continues at coordinate 9,003 of NW_026713664.1, read as the reverse complement.
TTTCCATCACGTATGAATGTATGAATGCAGAAATGAGTGTAAACGTGGTAAATCAATGCACTCAAATAACAATGAAGGTACAAGAAGTCACAATGCCATAAGTCATACCAAGACTTGAATCAACTCAACCATGGAATGAATCAACAAACCAGTTCGGTCAGCATAGAGAGTCTATAGCCCTTCACTTCCAAACAGGATAAATACACCTCATAACTAGGTCTTATGTCAGCAATATATTCCATTTTCTCATTTATCATCCTCAGTATCAGGTCATAATTCAATATCCAAAATTCATATGAAATGAGAATGTACGACATGCATGATATCATCATCAACAGTGAATCATAATCAAGATTTCAACCGTGTATTTTTATAAGTATACATCACGATTCAGGCCTACTCTCATTATCCTTCCTTTCCCCCGATGATAAATGACACAACAAAAGAGAAATGAATGCAAACACGTATCACAACACGGAAAATAAGGCAACAAGCCTATCACAATAACAAGGCAACAAGACACAATCAACAAAGAACCAACCTAATAGAATTTCATCCCAACTCCACATCGGAAGGCCTAACATGCTTTCCCCGTTAATATCTAACTCCTACATATGCTTCACTAATTGGAGTCTAACCGAAAGGTAATCTGTAACCTACCTCGATGTCGAGCTGGTGCCACGAACCGCCAAATCCGAGCCTTGCCCATCTAAAGTGCCTCGGATCGCTCGTAGTCTAACAATTAGCAATGCTTAGTAAGAAAATGACAACAACAAACTAACTAATCGGAAGAAGAATCGATTCGGGAGAAATTACCCAAAATACCCCTAACGAATCATACGGGTTAAACCTGAAATTAAGGGTGAAATTACCCTACCCATAGTCCCAATAGCCATAATCCTTAATTACATTGGTTTCTAATCACATTAGACCCTTCAATCTCATCAAATTAACCAAAACCCACCAATTTGGGCAAAACCCTAAGTTTTATGAATTAATTCTTGAAATTAGGAGTGATTCAATCCTAGAATGTGTTAATCTGCAATTCTAGATGATATAGACAGAAATTTAAGCAATAATAACCAATTTATATAAAGGGTTTCATGATTAATACCCCAGGTCTCATAACCCATCATTCTAAGGCCATGATCTCCCATGGAATCTTAAAGAGGAAGGTAAATAAGCAAGATTATATGTTAGAACTTACCCCCAATAGATGATTTCTCCAAAATCCTTCAAGAATCGTCTCTACTAGCTCTTAGAATAAGGTTTTTGGGGTGCTTTGGACTAATGATTTGGACTTAGGGTATTAAAATAAAGAACTGATCCCGTCGATTCGCCACAACACTCATAAGGATCGCCATGGCCGAACTCCACTTAAACACGGACCCTCGCCATAGCGGGCAAGACTCTGCCGTGGCCGGCCTGCTATGGCGGTACTGGGCTCAACATGGCCAGAACACCAGCAACCAAATTTTCTATTTTTTCACAAGTCCATCCCAAAATCCCGACATCAATTCAAGGCCTCCCGGACACAACCAAATATGCACACACACTTAAAAACATGCTACGAACTTGTCACCACCCATTTTCACTAACTCGTGCGGGCACCTAACTTTCCCACCTCGGTAGGCGAACCCTTATCCCAACAATCATAAAACATAAATAAAGTGGAAGAAGGTAGAATAACGTAAGTCTCACGATAATAATATAAAGAAATGTGGAAGTAATGAGAATTCAACCCCAGTATCTAGTCTGGTCATACAAGAGCATCTACCAAATACTACAAGTCTGAATAATACATAAGATCTCAAAAGATGTCTTGAAATGGAAATAAGACATAAATAGTAAGAGGAGTCTTCGGGCAGTGAACGTCCTCATACTCACCCTGAATAGACTCGACAAAGAACCTAGATAATCAGCCATGAGGGGTAGAAGTAGATCCAACCTGGTACTCTACATTCATAAAAGAATGCAGAAAGTGCAGGTTTGTACAAACAACAAGTACTGGTAGGTATCATAGGCCGACTAAGACTAGCTAACGTATATAAAGACAACAAAGCAAGATAAACACGTAAAACAACAAGGTAGAAGTCAACACGAATCCATAAACACAGACAAGTCATCAAGACCAAGAGGCATAGATCTAAACCCCAACTGTGCCGAGTCTCATTGTGACCAATCCGAACCAGTATATCACAATCATATCACAACAAGTCATCACCTACGTTATAGCATCTAAAGCCAACTATGCCAAATCTCAGTATAACCATTCTGAACCAGTATATCACAATCATATCACAACCATGTCACAGAAAACCAAGAGGTACAATGCAATGCATTAATGTATGAATGATGAATGCAATGCATATGCACCGTACACATGTACTCTAACCGATGGAACATTACATCTCGGCAGCACAACCCATAAGGGACTCGCGAAGTCCATGTACCAATCACTTAACACATAGCCCAGAGATGACTCTATTCCCACCTATACGCCTCATATCAGTCATTCCGCACACAGCCCAGAGATGACTCGATATACAATGTGTTTCAACGCATCAGTGTTCCTTCTCACTTTCCATCCTCAGTACCATAACAATGCAATATCAATGTATCATGGAAATGAGTATGAATACAATGCAATGTAATATCAATAACTAATTCAATCCCAAACATTATCACACATGGCACACAAGAAATATAAATAATAAGGCTACACAATAAACCACAATGGAATCACAATTCTTATCTCAATATCAAATCAAGTAAAGTACCGTAATATCATAGTCATGATATATCACTAATCACCCATATCCGATGTCTCAACTTAGCAACGAGCCAATAAGTAAATAGAACAAGATAAGTTAACAACGCAACGGGGTGGCTAGTCCCCAAATAATACAACAAGGCCCAACCTAAGGCAATATCCAACCCAACTTCATACTCGAACGTTTACATGCATTCTCCGACAATATCATCTAAACATACGCTTCGCTAATCGAAGTCTCACCATAAGGTAAACTGTAACCTACCTGGAAAGCCGAACAGCAAAGTCTCCAATAGTCAAACCTTAGTCTTTCCGTTCTTTTGAGCCTCGTGATAATGAAAGTCTAATCACATCCAAATTATGAAATTAGAATCAATAAGAAACATCATTCAACCCTTACTTTTATCCAAGACCCAAATCCCAACCTATGGAATAGGGTTTATGAACTAAAAAGATGAAATTAGGAATCTATAGGTCTCAACATGAAGTTAATATTCTAGGTGATCAATTCCCATCAATTATAAGCTAGAAGAACTAACAAATCACTTAAATTCAAATTCTAGGCAAAACCCCCCAAATTTGGGTATGGACCCTAACTTCCAATTTCATAAATTATCCACTAATTAGGGAGGAATCATGCAACAATAGTTTCTAATCATCAATTCCATGCTTAATGAAGCTAACCCAATCAATAATTCAAGATTTAATAGCCTAGAATGAAGAACCCACAAACCCCTCTTTCAATCCACCATTTCTTAAGGAAGCTAGCATGTTTAATGGATTCCTAAGGTGATTAATGAAACATGGAATGGAAAGCAAGGTGAAAGAACTTACCACAATGATTTTCTATGAAGAAATCGTCTTGAATGCTCCGAAAAAGCTCTAAAGTCAGAAAGGCATTGAATGAACAACTTAGGGCTTTTAAAATACATTTAATGAATCTAACTGCCGGTCACCCGCTTCCACGCCCACTATAGCGCTTCAGCGGTCCCACTTTTTTATTCCCATGACCGCCTCGCGCGGTCTGCCCAATTGCACAAGTCCGCACTACCGCAGGTAACCGCTGTAGCGGTACCGCTGCCGCAGTTATAGTGCCTCCATAGCGGGCACCAGAAACTCCCAAGTTTCACCAATTCAACCCGAAATCCCGACTATCACCCAAGATCATCTGCTCATAAACCATACATGCAGACATACATAAAAATACACTACGAACACACTCATGGCCTCGGAATACCCAACAGAGGTCTCGTTGATCGAGTCAACCCCCGATACCTCAAAACTAACCTCCCAACCCCAAGTCCCAAAATGCACCCGAGTGCATTAGAAAATGAACCAAATATACACACAAGTTCTAAATGACCGTTCGAGCCTCTCAAAATGGACGGATTCCCGAAAAAGGTTCGTTTACCGAAAAGTCAACTTTGAGTCAACTCTTTTTCGCTTTAAGTCCCACAAAGTCACCCAAATCATATCCAAAGACCTCGGGAAGTATACTAATGGTTCCCTTGGGTCAAATATGAGCTAAACAAGCTCAGGAAAGGGTCACAAGCATCGAAAAGGCTATAACGACCAAACGGGTCGTTGCAGAACTCACTCGTGGCCTCTTAATTCCCAATGGAAGTCTAATTCACCAAGTCAACCCCCAAACGGATAAAATCAAGTTTCCAACCAAGTACCCAAAATGCAACCAAATGCCTCGAAATTGAACCATCCACCCCACTAAGTCATAATCGACCCTCCGGACCTCACAAAATTGTCGAATTTTTGAAAAGGTCTGTTTACCCAAAAGTACTATCGATCAACTGCTTTTCACTTTAAGGTTCTATTTCACATAAGCTATCATAAAACTCACCTGACTACCTCAGGAACCGTACCACCCATCCCTATCGATCAAAATTGTACTAACAGGGCTTGGGAAAAGATCAACAAAGGTAAAAGGGTCAAAACTGCAATGACGACCAACGGGTCGCTACATCAGATGCCAATTAAATAACCGTTCTTCCTCGAACGAAGAAAGAGAGTATGAAAGCTGACGGTAACCAGGGAACCTGTATTATAACCACCCGGAAGCCTCTACGGCAAGAAGTACACCAAAAACACTGCTCGAAACCCTGACTTACCCTTGCCAGAAAATAATCCTTGCTTATCAGAGTAACTCTAAGTAATTCTATCAAATTGATCTTACTCGCAACTAACTTCGCTAGTCCTAAGTCTTCTTAAACCTTCAAATCACAATGCTGGAAGCATGCCCACTGAATACCTCGTCGAACCAAGTCCGTAGGAAACCACCTGATCTGTCATGCCCCGAACCATGGCCTGGACGTAACACGACACTCGGTGCCTTACTGCATGTGACCGAGTGAACCACATGATTTGCTGAATCATCATGAGGCATAACATGAACGGAATATGACAAAAAAAAACATGGTGAGCCTAAACATGGGATATCATAAATATCAAATAAAATATTTGTTTAAAAATATGAATATGATGGTCATAGATAATGAGCCAAAGATGGCTATACGACTCTGAACATCTGACATAACATAACTATCTAGTCTGTGAAACCTTTACCATGAGTCTGAACTGCTAAACATACTTACTGTGACAAGGCCCCCAAAGATACCTTAAATGCATAGCTATCATAAAAGTAAATAATGACTAAACCCGGAAGAAGATGGGGCTCACCAAAAGTTGATATGTGGATGATCCTATAGAGTAGATCCGTCGCCCTGTAAGTCCGTAACTGCATCGTGAAATGCAGGCCCCCGGGCAATAGAAAGGGGACATCAGCACATTGAATGTACTGGTATGTAAAGTAACAAAATGAAATAAACGTGGCACGTGAAATAACATGATAAGAGCTGAAATTGCAGTCTGGTCATGAATATGAATATATATATATAGGGTTTTGCTAACCTACAACATGAAGTTTGTAGGTTAGCAATATACCCACTTTTTGATTCACTAAAATGTCCCTATTATTTGATTAAAGTAGGCACTTTTAGGGGCTTATTGGTCTTTTACTCAAATCTCCAAATTTCCTTCTCTTTCCCCTACAATTCATTTCCTTTCCCAGATTAACTTCAACAAAAACAATCTTCCATTTCGTCCATTATTGCTTTTTAATGTTAGCAAAGATTGGGTTATTTTTTTGGAGAAAAAAATGAAGAAAGCGCATGAATGGAAAAAGCAACAATCAACAAATGAGTTTGCTTTCTATTGGGAGAAGTCTGCTGGAATTAGAGATTAACAAAAAAACATCTTGGCTCACAATTTTTTTCTTTTTCTATGAATAAATGCATATCTTCTAAATTTATTTGGATTCAATAAATCCTTTCTAACTTTTCACTTTTCTTATGGTTAAAAAGAAAATCTAATTTATTCAATCACATATTAGACTACGAATTTAATGTGCAACGAATTAAGAAAAATTATTGAAAAGAAAATTTTCTTTCTTCTCCTTTGCATATAAAATACACTTCCATTCCAGTATTTATGACAATTTCCAACAATAAAAAGACCAAGAGTAGCATCATGGTTGTTGGGTCCTGTTGAATGTCCAGGGATATTTAGAGAGAGAGAGAGTGGGCTGATGCAAAGGATGGAAGAAATTTGGAGATTTGGGTAAAAGACCAATAAGCCCCTAAAAGTGCCTACTTTAATCAAATGATAGGGACATTTTAGTGAATCAAAAAGTGGGTACATTGCTAACCTGCAACCTTCATGTTGTAGGTTAGCAAAACCCATATATATATATATATATATAATGATTAAAACATTTTAAGTAGGGAGAGCATACATATAACCGACAACATGAATCACCATGTGGATACGTGGAGTCTAGTACCTGACCCGGCCAGCAGAGCTCTCATACCTTGCTAGGGGTATAAGAGATAAATATGGCATGAAAGGATCCAATCAATATTAAGGAATCATCCTAAACATAGGCGGAGCGATCCTCATCCTACGGTAGCTAACGTAGTTTCAGGCTATTTGAGCCTTCTCGGAAATCTGTGCAACGCCCAAAAACATGAACATGAAAAAATGTGACATATGAGCCCATGGTTTTCCATAAATCATAACTTGCATTGTACATGGATATAGTTACATTATATACTTGCATGAAGACGTGTAAACATATAAAGTGTTTCATGAAAATAAACATAGTAATTAATAACTTGCATGTAAGAACCCATGGAATGCAAAGTATGGGTTTTCATGGATTAAGGACAGATTCTCAATAACCAAAATGGAATATCAAGAATACAATAGTGAACTATTCATAGAAACATGGTATATCATAGTATATAGACTTAGGGTTATCATGAACATATCTAGAACCCTAGTTTTCGTATAATCTCATACTTTCATGGAAGAAAGTGGCATGGGGAAGAACAATGATGTTCTCACATGTAGATAAAAACTCTACATACCTTAGTCGCTCCAAAACTTGAAGAAAAGGTCTGAACTTTTTTGAAGAAGAAACCAAAGCTTTAGACTTGAAACCTTAAGAAGAGTTTTCAATGATTTTTGTAGCTACTGTTCGTGGCTCAAAGGGCACTGCTCCAGACCTCTAAATCCAATCTTCACCATTCAGATTTTAAGACTTATATGTTATGAGTACTCAGTTAAAATTTGGGCTTAATCCAACGGTTAGATTACCGGTAAACACCAATTGAATATGGTTGGTCGGAGTGAAAGTCAACAGAAAAATACTAGGGTTTTCTCTAACTCTTTACAACTCTTGATTTTTATAGGGTACCGGGGTGGATAGATTTATTTTAGTGTTTAGAAACTATGTAACCTTGTAGAATTCAAAGGTTCTTGATCGAAAGATTTACCTTAGAGGAAATCTCAAGAAACAAGATTGTCAAACCAAACTCTTGAAGGTTTCTTGATTTTTCTTGATTGCAAGAATGATTTCTTGCGGTTCTTAAAGGATTGGAGTGTCTAGATTCTTTAAGGATGGAGGTAGAGAGAGAATAAATAGTCTCTTAGGGTTTAGAATAGTGTTAGGGACGTTTTTTCTTCATAAAATAATAAAATAAGGAGTCCCAATTCGAGTAGGAAAAGGCTAAAAACCATAACCCAAAATCTAAAAATTCTGCTCCAACCAGTGATTGTAAAATAGGCATAACTCTTAGCACAAAGCTCCATTTGAGCTGGTCCAAATATTGTTAGAAAGGTATCTCAAAGGGCTACAACTTTCATGTTTTAAGTTTTCTCAAATTCTCAATGAATCAATCGGTTATGGGTGCCCTAAGTAGGCTTGTTGACCATTTTCGCAAAACGCACAAACTTTCAAATTCTCCACTAAACTCCAACGATACAAGTCTAACCTTTGTTATAAGATACGGGATGTAACAAACATGATTAGTTTTCAAAACACTTTCTACACCTCCCATCTTGTTTCCATTATATGATGTACGAGTCAAACCTTAGCTCGACGGCACGAGGTGTTACATGATCGCTCTAAGGACCCCTCACAACCATAGTACCTTCTCAAATCATTACCAAGTACCGACGAAAACCGTTATATCTTTCCGAATAGCTGCCCTCAATAAAGTGTCATCAAGTCCACTCGTAAATCCTGATAAAGCTCAGTAAACCAGCCATACCTCAAATCTGGACTGAAACTCATTAAATCAGTGAAGGTGATTTACTGGGAACACATAAGTCCTCCTGGAAATATAAACATGGTCCATCAAGCTCTAATCGAACAATTCTGAACTGGAATGAATGCACAACCTCTGAATACCATCAATGATAACTCGAACTGACTCCAACTTTCTAAGACCAATCACAGTCTACCATACATCTGTGGTGGCCAATTCTAATCTTTTTCTTATGCAAAACCGATCATGTCTGTCACCCTCGACTCCAAAGGCTGAGTCCTATCTAAGCCGTCAACAAGTACTGAAGAACTATACCTTATGATTGCAATCTTCATGTTTCTCAACCTTTACCCGATATGCAAATCTGATAAGACCTCGAAGTGTTTGATGTACAATCGGTAGCCTCATATAATACCCCTTTAACCATCGAATCTCCCATTGTAACACCTCAATATTCCCATAACAATTCCGAAAGAATCAAATCTTAAAACTACTGCTCTAAACCCCACGCAACTACTCCCAAGTCGTTAGTATCCAAAAGTGTACACCCAAGCTATCCAGTCAATATTACTTGCTGTTATATCCCGCATTTTTGTACATTGGAATAAT
>NW_026713663.1:0-27082 GCF_029784015.1 Lycium ferocissimum | reverse complement strand
ATTTATCATCCAAAGGCTTGGGTTAATTTCTTTTAATCATGAATTGAATTCTTAGACCCATACACTAAGTGAATTGAGACTTATGGTTCTATAAAAATGGTATCTTTACCATGAAAACTACTTGTAGTTGGAATGTTGTTATAATATCAGTATAATTTGATGATTAATGATTACTAAGGCCCTTGTTAGGTTGTTTTGCACCTAGAAATTCATCCACCCATTGGAATGGGGTAAAGGGATGGGTATTCTTAAATTGGTACTTGTGATTTGAGTAATTGTGACTCATTGAGCCTTCTATTTCTAGACTTTGAGCGTTCTGAGGCTGTAAGGAAAGGAAAAGCTATAGCGGAGTGACTTGCATTGTTCCAGCTCTACGTTTGAGGTAGGTTATGGTCTACTTGAGTTAGACTTTTGTTAGTTGATTGTATGTTTTGTGAATTCTTTAGGAGAAAGTATGTCTAGTTTTCATGCATGATATTGTGTGGTTGAATTCCTATGTGAATGCGATTGAGTGATTGTGTAGGCTTCGTGCCACAATTCTTGTGTGTTAAATCTCCAGTGGATATGTTTGTGATGAGAAGCTAATATAATTTTCTCGGTGATATTGTGATATGAAATGGTGACTTAAGCATTGATAATGAGAAGGTAAGAAACACTGTCTTGTAAAGAGGTGTGGAAAGGCACAAATGTGACCTAGATTATGGGCTCGTGGTCCGAGGCCAGTTCCGGGAATGAGAGGTATACTGATATGTCCCGCGTCCGAAGTTCGTTTCGGAGCGGAGGTTTGTGCTCGGGTCCAAGGAGTGAATCCAGAACGAGTGGTACATGGACACCATGGGTCCCCTGTAGGTCATGACTACTGAGCAATGACATCAATTAGCATGTATGTACTGTTACACCTCAGAAAACTTTTCGTTGATGCACAGTGAATAGGCTAATGAAGAGCACAAAGTATATGGTATTTCGATAAGTAAGGAATGACATTTGATGATCCTAATTAAGATTTCAAAGGTATTCAAGGTAAGGGGAGAAAGTTTGCCAAGAGAAGGCAAGGCATATGATGTGTAACGGAAAGGATTTCCGAGTAACAAGTTAACGACGACTTAATGATGTTCTGGAGAGGAGTTATAACGTCCCTTAGATTGTTAATGAAGTGTTAAACAAGTGTTAAGAAGGTTCCATAAGGATTGGAGATCGAACGAAACGACGGAATCCATTTCAGGGAAATGGAGTTATACGACCACTTATACGGTCCGTATAACTATATACGATCCGTATAAGGGGTCCGTATAACTCCCAGCAAGGAGATGAAATTCTGGTTGGTGAACCATGGCCACTTATACGGGCTGTACAATATTGTACGGACCGTATAAGTGTCTGTATAGTAACCGACGGGCTGATTTCCAGTTTTTGTAGAAATAGATGCCTTGGGTTCTTTTATTTCATTTATCATCTTTTATGAGTATTGAGAGCTCAAAACCCTTCTCTAAGCACATTTCACTCAAGTCCAAAAGAACACAAAGATCAAAAGGCTAGAATTAAGTGTTTATATGTTAGAAAGCTTCCAAGGGTTAGAAGATTACAAGAAATCCAAGTGAAGGTGAAACTAGGGTTTTGCTCTAGTGAGGTGCTTCCAGCCAAGGTTCATTCCTACACCATCCAAGGTAAGTTTTATGACATTTCCATGTGGTTTAAGGTATTTGAAAGTTGAAACACTTGGATTGCAAAAAGGATATAGAAATGGGTCATGAATGTGGGAATAGTGTCACTTTTGAATAGATGTTTGGATTGAGTTATGATTCTTGATACATTATGATTATAATCATGTTATAAATGATATTGAGAACATGGAATAGACATCGTATATGAATGAACGTAATCGTGTGATATGATCGTGAATATGAATGATTGGAAATGAATCGAGAAGTAAGGATAATGTAGGTAGATAAAGGCTATTGTTATGATGTTGAGAATGTTATTATTGATGTTTGGGAGTTGATATATGATATGGAGGAAGTCATATAAATAAAGGAGATGCTGTCCAATTTTCTCTAGCTTTAGTCATGAATGCTAAGCTATCGATTCTCTAATGTTAGTATGTACTCTAATGAAGGTAGAAACGTGAGCATTGAAGAAGAACGTGCAAATGATAGAATAGTTGAACAGAAAGGTATGTAAGGCTAACCCTTCTTTCATAAGGCATGGTTCTTTGGCCAAATATCTATCCTTCTATGAGCCTATGATATTCTCCAATGATCCTATCTCTTAAAGCTACCAAGCTTATGCTTCTCGATATGATACGATTATACTAAGTTCCTTATATGACTAGTAATCCTTTAAGGATAGATGTAATGAACGACGATAGTAATAATGCTAAAGATGCTTATGAGCTTATATGTATATGTGCCTATGTGTGGCTACTATGAAACCCCGAGCTTATATGGACGGGTAGAATGTATATATATATAATGTGCGCGCACCACTGCAGTTGGGTACGGATAACCCTGAGCCTTGGTAGGGCCAGGTATGTATGACACTGAACCTTGGTAGGGCCAGGTATGTGAAACACCGAACCTTCGTGGTCGGGTATGCTATATAAATGCTATATATATGACATCAATATGAGTACGAATATGCTAAGTATATGTAAATGCTATGTAAAGGCTATGTATATGCAATGTATATGATATATAAATGATATGGATATGAGTATAAATGGATATATAAACGAGTATGGATACGAATACGGATACGGATATGGACGTATGTATACGGATACGCAATAGAAATGGAATGTCCCTATGAAGAGCAAGTAAGTGCTATAATGATGATACTACTATCTCCCATCTTATGCTGTTTCATATGTTGTCTGTTACGCTTTCATATTGATGTTGATCATGCTTTACATACTCAGTACATTCTTCGTACTGACGTCCTTTTGTTTGTGGACGCTGCGTCATGCCCGCAGGTGGCCAGGGAGATAGACTTGATCCATAGCTGCTTTATTCAGGGACTACATAGCGGAGCTCCATTTCATTCGGAGCTACAGCTTTTGGTACTTATTCTTTTGTGTACATAATTATGGATACGGCGGGGTCCTGTCCCGCCTATATGATATGACGTATTCTTCTTAAAGGCTCATAGACATGTGTATATGGGTAGATGTGTTTGGCCTTGTCGGCCTATATTTTGGATATTATTTTGTTATGCGCCAGTCGGCCATGGTAGAGGCAGAGGGAGAGTCCCGCCTAGCGGTCCTCAACACCGTATTTATGCTTTGGTGGACGCCAAGATCTTGAGTTTTCTCCCCGATGTTGTCACAGGTATATTATCGGTATTTTCTCATGATGTATATGCTTTGATAGATCCGGGCTCCACATTGTCATATGTAACTCCATACAATGCGGGTCGGTTTAGAGTCAAACCGGAGTCGATCAAACCTTTTGAGGTGTCTACACCCGTTGGTGAATCGGTAATAGCTGGCCGAGTATATAGAAATTGTGTAATAGTGATTTGTGATCGTCGTACTATGATTGACTTGCATGAGTTAAAAATGGTGGATTTTGATGTTATTATGGGCATGGATTGGTTGGCTTCTTGCTACGCCAATGTTGATTGTAGAATGAAAATGGTTCGTTTCCAATTTCCGGAGAACCAGCTTTTAGAATGGAAAGGAAATCTTTGCGTCACCAAAAGGTAGGTTTATTTCCTATCTAAAGGCAAGGAAAATGATCACAAAAGCTTGCATTTATCATTTAGTTTGGGTTCAAGATGTAGAAGCTGAACCGCCGACTCTTCAGTCAATTTTCGTAGTGAACGAGTTTCCAGATGTGTTCCCGGAAGAGCTTCCAAGCCTTCCTCCCGAGCGGGAGATTGATTTTGCTATTGATGTGTTGCCAGACACCAAGCCTATATCTATTCCTCCTTATAAAATGGCTCCCGCATAATTTAAAGAGTTGAAGGAGCAATTGAAAGACTTGCTCGAGAAAGGCTTTATTAGGCTTAGTTCATCCCCGTGGGGAGCACCCGTATTGTTTGCCCGAAAGAAAGACGGCTCCTTGAGAATGTGCATTGATTATCGGCAATTGAATAAGGTGACGATTAAGAATAAATATCCTCCTCCGAGGATTGATGACTTATTTGATCAATTACAAGGTGCCAATTGGTTTTCCAAGATAGATTTGAGATCCGGGTATCATCAAGTGAGAGTTAGGGAGAAAGATATCCCCAAGATAGCCTTCAGAACAAGATATGGCCATTTTGAGTTCCGGGTAATGTCATTTGGGCTAACTAATGCACCGGCAGTGTTTATGGATTTGATGAACGATGTGTTCAGGCCATTCCTAGATTTGTTTGTGATTGTATTCATCGACGATATCTTGGTGTATTCTAGGTCCGAGGCAGAACACGCGGATCATTTGCGTACTGTCCTTAGAGTTCTTCAAACTCGAGTGTTGTTTGCAAATTTTTCTAAGTGTGAATTTTGGTTGAACTCAGTAACATTTCTGGGACACATTGTTTCAGCCGATGGTATTCGGGTAGATAGCCAAAAGATTGAGGCCGTGAAGACTTGGCTAAGGCCCACAACTCCTACGGAGGTTCGTAGCTTTCTGGGCTTAGCAGGATATTACGGAGATTTGTTGAGGGTTTCTCTTCTATTTCGCACCACTCACAAAGCGAGCCGTAAATCGCCTAAGTTTCAATGGACAGATGCTTGCGAACGTAGTTTCCAAGAACTAAAAGATAGATTGACATCTGCACCAGTCCTGACACTTCCAGAGGGATTGGAAGGTTATGTTGTTTATTGCGATGCTTCAGGCATTGGGCTAGGCTGTGTGTTGATGCAACATGGTAAGGTGATTGTGTATGCTTCAAGGCAATTACGGAAACATGAGAAGAATTATCCAACTCGTGATCTAGAATTGGCTGCAGCGATTCATGCATTAAAGATGTGGAGACATTACTTCTATGGTGTTCATGTGGATATTTACATAGATCATAAGAGCCTTCAATATATCTTCAAGCAGGAAGAGTTGAATTTGCGGCAACGACGATTGTTGGAATTGCTAAAAGATTATGATGTTGACATTCTATATCACCCCGGAAAGGCAAATGTTGTGGCTGACGCTCTTAGCCGCAGATCTATGGGAAGTTTATGTGATGTACAACTAGAGAAAAGATAAATGGCTTGTGAGCTGCAGCAGTTAGCTAGCCTAGGAGTTCGAGTAGTGGACTCAAGTAGCAGGGGAACTACCATTCAGAATTCAGCAGTTTCGTCACTAGTAGTAGAAGTGAAAGAGCGACAATACGAAGATCCCATGCTAATGCATTACAGAGATACACTCCCTCAGAAGGAGAGGTCATCGTTTGAGATTGCTGGAGACGGAGTTCCCCGATGTCGAGGCAGATTATGTGTTCCTGATGTGGCAGGATTATGCCACCAAATATTGAGGGAAGCTCATTGTTCCCGTTATTCTATCCACCCCGGAGCAACAAAAATGTATCATGATCTTAAGTCTATGTATTGGTGGAATGGGATGAAGAAAGATATAGCAGAATTTGTAGCTCAATGTCCCAATTGTCAACAGGTGAAAATCGAGCACCAAAAGCCAGGCGGATTGTTGCAAGCTATAGAAATCCCAACTTAGAAGTGGGAAGTAATTAACATGGACTTTATTACAGTCTTACCCCGTTCTCGACGTAAGTATGATTCCATATGGGTGATTGTGGATTGACTCACGAAGTCAGCTCATTTCTTACCAGTCAGAACGACATATGTAGCGAAAGATTATGCCAAGCTCTATGTTAAAGAGATAGTGCGACTTCATGGTGTTCCAGTGTCTATTATCTCAGACAGAGGATCTCAGTTTACGGCTAATTTCTGAAAGTCCTTCCAAGAGGGTTTGGGGACTCATGAGCCTTAGCACGGCATTTCATTCACGGACGATGGACAAGCAGAACGTACCATCCAGACTCTTGATGATATGTTATGGGCATGTATGTTAGATTTTGGAGGTAATTGGGATGATCACTTACCACTCATTGAGTTTGCTTACAATAATAGTTATCATTCTAGCATCCAAATGGCACCGTAAGAGGCTTTATATGGGCGAAAGTATAGATCCCCAATTGGGTGGTTTGAAGTAGGAGAGACTAAATTGATAGGGCCAGACTTGGTCCAGCAAGCCATAACGAAAGTTAAGCTCATGCAAGATCGATTATTAGTAGCCCAAAATCGTCAAAAGTCCTATGCAGACAATCGTCGAAGGGATTTAGAGTTCCAAGTTAAAGATTGGGTATTCTTGAAAGTGTCGATAAGTAAGGAACGACATTTGATGATCCTAATTAAAATTTCAAAGGTATTCAAGGTAAGGGGAGAAAGTTTGCCAAGAGAAGGCAAGGCATATGATGTGTAACGGAAAGGATTTGCGAGTAACAAGTTACACTACAAGAAAAACGGCTACCAGGGCCGAGAAAAACGGTCCCTAAAAGTCTATTTCTAGTCCCTGAAGGTCAATAGCGAAGGGAAAAATCTGGTCGCCACCCTTCGTAATAGGCTTCGCCGCTAAAGGTCTTTAGGGACAAGATTTTCTGACTGGTCGCTAATGATTATTAGCGGACAGTAAGATTCTGGTCTCTAAAGCTCTTTCAAGGACGATATTTTCGGTCTTTAAATCCTTCAGAGATTACTTTCAACTGGTCCTAATTTCATCTGTAAAGACTAGTGATCTGGTCGCTATTCTTATT
Organism: Lycium ferocissimum; assembly: GCF_029784015.1. Lineage (NCBI taxonomy): Eukaryota > Viridiplantae > Streptophyta > Magnoliopsida > Solanales > Solanaceae > Lycium > Lycium ferocissimum. Next base: position 20,335 of record NW_026713663.1, on the reverse strand, counting down.
TTATGGACCAACAACTTTTACGTCTCATCTTCTTAAAATGTTATGTAATTTAAAATATTAAAAATCGAATTCATAAAGTTAACATTATCAATACGATCTTGCTTTAATATACTTCTATTGTTAAATTAATAACATTCCATTAGTAGTAGCACTGTACGACCACGATGTATAAATCACTATGATTTACACAACTCCTTACAATAGAACTAACATAACATACATAAGAAACAATGTAGTCTTTTTCTAATAACCCTAGCAAAATGATATCTATTTTCTCAACTTGTATGAAATCTTCAAAAGCTCCATCTCCCAATGTAGACTGAAGCCTTTATAACCTGTAAAAAATAAAACATAAATTATGTTAAGAAAAAAATATCACACTAGTAACTTTAAACGGTACACCTGAAAAGTTTCAAATTCTATAGAGCACATTTACATATGCTTCAAAACATCAATGTAGAAGGATTTGCAAGAATATAGACAATTATAATAAATTAGGACTACAAACAAATGACTCTGATTCATCTAGTAGCAAGCCAAAATTATATCCTTCCATGAACAAACTAAATACGCAAATAAGGCAGGATAAAAGTAAAAGAGCTTTCTACTTTGAGAGGTTTTGAAGATTAACAGGACATAAAGAAATCTTCAAGCTTATCTTAACTGCTTTAGATGTCATTCTTACGAAGGATCACTTCTTTTCAATAACCAACAAGGAATATACTTTTTGGTATTCAGTATTTTCTATGTTTAAGTCTAGCATATATATATATATGATTGTCTTCCATACATGTGTTGTGATCATTAAACGGTTTCCACGGCAATGGGCTACATATTATTATTATTTGACTCAAACAAGTGAAGAGAGAATTACAGGGATATAAAACGATTTGCTGCTCAATGGCAAGGAATTTTTTCTTCAACGTAATAGCAAGGGATTCATTCAGTCGTTTGTTAAGTTGGAAATAACAAACTATCATAACTGTCAAACAGTTTCTGTTAGGGAATACCGAAAGTGCTCTAAATTTGTTAACTTAATGGACTATTTGTGCTTCATGCTATATATTAGGGACCGAATTAACTCTAACCCCACACATAAGTATCCAGTAAAATAGACCAGCAACTACTTAAATTTTATTCAAAATATAAATTAAAGGGAAAAAGGTCAAATTTACCCCTAACGATAACCCACATATTTTATGGAGGCTCTGAGGTACCAGGACAACCTTTAAAAGGAAAATTAATGACTGCAAAGCACATATTTCCATGCTAGAATACACAAAGCGTTAGGTAGTTTTCATAGTATGGTTAAACCATGCATCACCAGAAATTGATCAGAAGGTGAACATCAATTCGTGATTCTTCAATAGTTAATATTGTTGGGGGAAAATAGATGTTCTTGTGTGATTGAAAATTATGCAAGCAAAATATCCACAATCAAATTAAGATTCAAGGAAGCCTCAAGATGAAAGCTACCACACTATCTAGAACATGATTTTATTTATGCATTTTTTATTATCCTAAAGAAGTTGTTATCTTTTTAAATACAAGGAATTCAGCTTTGAACCTGGTGCATACAGTTTCCTGAATCTCCTTATTGTTCTAGGTTCTTGCCACACAAGTTGATTACACAAAAATGCAAAAACTTCAAAACCTGAAATAGAAGTTCTATAATTATTTTGGTGACCATACAATGTGCATGTGGTTCAATATCATATAAATTCATCACAAATTAAAACTGAAGAAATAAACTTGTAAATTGACTTGCCAGCCTTGAGCTTCTCATACAAAACTTCATTAGCTCCTTATAGTTTGAATCTGTTAAACCAGTGCAGGGGAAAAAGATAATTCAAAATATATAGGTGAAAGCTGGAAAGATTGCCTTTAATAAATATTCATGTTTTACTTACTCTTTAGGCATAAATTAGTAGCTACTTTCAAACTTAAATAAAGCGAGCACAAAACAATTAAGACTCATATGTCTTATTATTCTAAAATTTCAAAAAAAAAAGGCACGCATGGAACGAAGTATACCATTGACTTGACAAATAGAGGCACTTATCCTTACCAAAAATAAGAAAATACAGGTACTTGCCAATTTCAGCAAAGGGAAATTCACAAATACTATAATTCTCTATTCGACAATACAAGGCAGCTGGTTCCCATTAATTTAAGCTATTCTTGAGCATGTAGTTATAGATTGTGATATGTCAGCACAAATAAGCATGAACAACCAAGACAATCCAAAACTATTTTAACACTAATCTCAAATATATGTTACTGCATTCTTGCAAATGAACTATCTGTTAAATAGGTAGATGTTGTTACACGTTAAATTATATTTCAGCAGCGCATGAACTTTGTTTCATGATGAATCACTAGAACGTAGTAAGTTGTTAGAGAAAACATCATCAAAGGACTTAAAGTTGTGTCAATGACTTGGATGTAACTGAATTGTGATGCGACTCTGTCTAACATCAAGTCTTTATGAAAAAGAGTGAAACTTTGAGACTAATTGGGGTATACTTCAACAACAACAACAACATACCCAGTGTAATCTCACAAGTGGGTCTGGGGAAGATAGAGCGAATAATATTAGTCACTCCCATTTGCATTACAATTCTTCTGAAAGAAGCAGATAGTGAATAATCAATTCATATATAAACACAAAGCAAACAACAATCAAGACAACACAATTATTAAATGCAAAAAGCAGTTTACTTGTCAAAGTTGTTTCCACTCAGGAATTAAGAGAGACGTAGCAAGCTTATAAACCACTAAAACATGGTCTGTCACACCCTAATTTCCGACAGGGTGTGATGGGCACCCGACCCTTACTTAGGGCCGAGCGAACCCGCTGACTCTCGTCATATTCATAATCATACTGGGCCCGCAAACATGACACAAGTACATAATGAAAATTTTCCTTTTTTCGAAAAAAATCATGCCTTTCATCTTTGTCAAACCAAATAAACTAGCATCGTATGAAATCTGTAAACATATGAAGTTCGTAACATAATGCATAATCATACATCGGCTTACATAGCCGCTTACAAAACTGACATATCACACGCACGACACTGTCTGCAAAGTCTCCACCAACATCTCAGATACCATACAAAAGCACTCAGATTCGGCAGCACTCCGGAGGAAATGGAGCTCGCCAATCCAGCTGGAACATCTTCCGCTAACGTCATCTACTCATCTGTGGGTACCTGCGCGACATGAAACGCAGCCCCCGAAGAAAGGGGGTCAGTACGGAATATGTACTGAGCATGTAAAGCATGGCATACAGAAAATAAGATCATAACCGAAGTAAGGAGTGCAGAAAATGAGCATAAAAATCCCAAATACCAAAGGGCTTGCACCTGAAGTACAAATCATACATAGGCGGTACAGAAGACAAATGTGATAATCCGAATGCCAAAATGCTTAGCTTTCTTTTGTAAAACGTTTCTGTCTCATAGATATAGAAAATAGAACAAATCATATGAGCTGACATTAACTGACTGATCATAATCCAGACTGTCAAAATCACATATACACATACCGCGGTCAAGTACCCAGCGGCCAATGTCACATATACACATACCGCGGTCAAGTACCCAGCGGCCAATGTCACACATACACATACCGCGGTCAAGTACCCAGCGGTCAATATAACTCGACATACCGCGGACAAATACCCAGCGGTCAATATCACTCAACATACCGCGGCCAAAATATCCAGCGGCAATATCACACATACCGCGGTCAAAATATCCAGCGGCAATATCACACATACCGCGGTCAAAATATCCAGCGGCAATATCACACAGTGCGCACGATCACACAACCGGCCCGGGACTCGGCGAAAGACATACAACAAAATGCACAAGCAGAATCGTGGGAAACCATATGCAATGCAAAACATTTACACAGACCCAATAGGATAATCAAAACAAACTGTTATTTCAAAACCGAATCAATAGTCAAATCAAGTTTTCTTCCGATTACCACTCGGGAACATATCAAACCGAACTTCAGAAACCAAGGTTACGTATCAGAATCATATGCATAGAAATCCTCATTTTAGGCTTAACAGATAAGTATATAATCATATTCAGGGGTCGGAAAAATAGTCATATCAAATTCTTTCAAAAGCCATCAGAACAATACAGAAGGAAATCGCGGGACCCACGGACGAGCGTCAACCCAATCTGGGCCCGCCTATGAAAATCATAGTCCCTATACGTTATGGCATCATTTACGAGCATATCAAAGCCATCTGGTTCTGTCTGTGAAAGTTACGGGCGTTCGTAGTTACAAAACTCTTTTGAAAGCAAAACTTTTTATAAAACATTTGAAAACCAATCATACAAAGACATATAAACCATATAAGGATGCCATCATCAAGAAGCAAATAAGCATCGAAAACATGCTCGGACTTAAGAATAGAATTACCCCCGAAGCTCATAACATATCATAACTTAGCCATATCTAAGGCATGCCAAAAGAAGGAAAGGTAAGTTTTACATACCTCGTCCGCTTCCTACGCTAATCCAAATTTAAGTCTCAAACCTTCCAAGATCTACAATAAGGTCATTAAGTACCAAACATTAGCCATAAAGCACTTAAGAATCCAATCCCAAGCCATCACTTTATTTACAGAAATTTGGGCGCATTTCCCTATAAGTTCAATAACCCGAGAATTCAACTCGCCAATATTTTCAACAACAATACCAACAACCATATAAGTAACATCAATAATCGATTCAAAACGCATTCTAACATTAATAACCCTTTCGACATAATTCAACAACATTCCATCCACTACATAACGAAACCCGAAACCTCCAAGTTCAAGGAAACAACACAACACATTTTCTTCCTTCCGAATTCATGAACTACATTAATAATCCATTACTTCCATAAATTCAATAAACTATATAAAATTCCATAACAAGCCGCAAACAACTATAACTTCACTTTGAACCATTAAACTTTCATTAGCACCATAGAATCCACAACACAACAATCCAAACATACTAAATAAATTTAGTTCATTCCTTGTCACAAAATTCCCATACTACACTCAACATCAACATACAAAATTTCATGAATTTCATCCATTTCTACACACTATCCCTCCGTTTTAATCCGTTAAAATTCTAAATACACTCGTTAACAATGAAAAGGAACCGTATTCATACCTTAGGCATACGCAGCCCCCACGTTATCACTCTTCTCCTTGGAATTTTTAGCTCAAATTGAAGACAACGCAAATACAACACTTTTCTCTTCATGGGCTTCGAAATTCGGGCTCGATTTTGGTCAAAATTGGTTTTTCTTCTCTCTCAAGGTTCTTCTCTCTCTCTTTCCAGAATTTTCATGGGTATTCTTGTCGAAAAATGAGAGGAAAGGGCTGAAATTAGACTTAAATAGGCATAACTTCATGGGCCAAACCCGATTGGGCCCTACACGGGCCAGCCCACCGACCTTCTGCCTTAAAACGTCCATATCTCCTTATCCCGATGTCACCCGTGGTCCCACGACCTATGGTTGGAAAGATAATTCAATTATCTACAAACTTCTATCTTTGGTATTTTTCCAAATTCCAAACTTATAATACCGTTTCTGCCCCTCGAACACACATCACCCGAAAACATTACTTAAAAATATTTGTTTGGAGGACTTCCACTTTGATTTAGCTCAGGTCCTTCTTGAGTTATGTTTAACTTAACATATTATTCATATAAATTGTCGCATGTCCCAAAAAAATCTCGGTGTGGACCCCACCTCACCATAATAATCCGACGTACAAAAATACGAAATATAATCTCAACGTGAGTTTAAATTATGAAGCAATAACATGATTGTCAATTTTTAGACTCCAATTTTTTCTTGGTCATGGCCGAATGGCCTCTTGTTCTTTCTCCATGCTTCTTGAATTTTCTAGGGTGCTAAATGATAAAGATGATTAAATTAGTCATCTTTCTCTACATATATAATTCACACATGTGGCCCTATGGCCCACATCTCACACATGGCCACATATGGCCATTTCCATGAAATATTTAGTTTTCAAAATTTCACTTCTAGCCCTTAATTTTCATGAAATGCCTAACTTTCCATAATTCACTTTTAACCCCAAATTTTCCTTATTCCCAATTTACCCTTAACACTCCATGCCAATGAAAAGATGAATATGCAACTTGTGCATTAACACAAAATCAACAAAACCTGAGATTAAAAGTCTTGTCCATAACTTGTCGCAACAAACTTAAAATATTTCAACGTACAAAGTACAGGGTATAACATGGTCACTGCCTCATCTTTTACCAATCTTTACCCCACATAGGGCAGGATGGTTTGGTTGTGTTCCCTGTTCTCAGGGATGTCCTGTAAAAGGTCAAGCTCAAGACACCAATCAAAAGGTAAAAAAACTCAAGGTCATGAAAAAGTTCATTACTTAATCCTTTTTTTTTATTGGCTTCTACAATTGTGTTATATTTATCATGGTCTGAGATTATATTATATTCATTCCTTTCAAATCTACATTAGGACACATTGCTAATTGGCTTTGTAACACTCAAAGTTTTCATTCGTCAAAGGAGTAAAACACAATACGTGAGTCTATTTAAAGCAAAAAGTTTAATGCAAATGAGAACATTATGATCTACTATCTAATAGTTCAAGTACTAACTAAGTGAAATGAGAACGTGCTAAAGCAGATGAAGATGGATCCTGAAGGCTTTGGTGTGAATAGATGGAGTTTCTAGCTCAAGACACCAATCAACCTTGTTTTAATGTCCTTTTTCAAATATGAAATATGGTATTAATACATTTCCACTTCTTCGGTCTATACCATAAAGAATATAAATTCTTATAAATCTCTATCGTTTTGACAAGCATATGTATTCTTATGTAAAAGAGAAGAACTTTGACTACAACGAAAGACTAACTTAAGCAAATTATAGAACATAATCCTATTAGATACTGCTAAAATGCAAAAGAAGCCACAATTTCTTAAATGTTGCAACCTCCACAAGAAAGGGGCTTCTACCAGCAACCCTCTTACTCAGAGATGAACTCTGAACCCAATAAATACCAAGAGGAAATGACAAAAGGAATGGTGAATTTATGTCCAATTTGAAAAGAAATGATTCTATCTAGTGCCAAAATAAAAACCACTGTCCAGAAATTTAGACTTCTCGGGTAAAATTTGAACTTTAAGCTAAAAGTCCAAGAATATTGCGAAAGCAACTACACCTGATGACTATACAAATATTATTCACGAATAGATCAATCCGGACATCAAGTCCAACCACATAATTTACAGAGAACTAAATAGCAAGAAATCAAGAGAGGGGGAAAAAGAAGATGAAAATTGTGAAGGCAGCTACACCTGATGTGGTAACCCATATCAAAATAGAAAACAAAACTTTTTATTCATATCTAATTTATTCAATATCCATGGCATCACCAATTCAGAGATAGAAATTAAGAACGTTGTCGTTCCTTATGCATGTCAAAACAAAGAAATAGAGTAATCCAAATAAAAATTACCTCAAGAAATTCGTAAGCTTCGGCTATAGATCTGTTGACCACCTTGAGTTTGATTTTGGATTTGGCTATGGTTTCTACGAGACGGGGCTAGGGCTTCTAGGGATACCCCGATTTTTGCAATCTTTCACTGGTAAATTAAAGAACAATGGAGGAGAGATATTAAAGTACAAGGGAGGGAAGATGTATCCAATAAATCTCAAAAGAAGAAGTGTGTGGAATTTGGAATAGTCGCGAGAAGCTGTGGTAATACCTGGAACAGTCGTATTGTCTCCAAAAAGAGGGTTTAGGGATTTTGATAGAAATGTCATGTTTTATGATTCATCTCACTTTTTTATTTTCTTTCAATTTTTAGGAGCAAAAATTCATTGGCTATACCGCTAAAAGTGGTGGAAAAAATGGGTCCCGTTGAAATTAGAGGATTAGGGATCAGATAGTATATCATTTTATGACTAGAATAAATTCCGTCTCTGATTACATGCGCAAAATCGAGATTTTGGGACAAGAAGGAATTCTTGTCCTTATATGTATACTTTTAAGGACTAGATTTTTGGCCCATCGCTAATAGTTGGTCCGTAATAAAGCTTTTTCTTGTAGTGTTAACGATGACCTAATGATGTTCTGGAGAGGAGTTATAATGTCCCTTAGATTGTTAATGAAGTGTTAAACAAGTGTTAAGAAGGTTCCATAAGGATTGGAGATCGAACGAAACGACAGAATCCATTTCAGGGAAATGGAGTTATACGACCACTTATACGGTCCGTATAAAGGGTCCGTATAACTCCCAGCAGGGAGATGAAATTCTGGTTGGTGAACCACGGCCACTTATACGGGCCGTACAATATTGTACGGACCGTATAAGTGTCCGTATAAGTAACAACGGCCGATTTCTAGTTTTTGTATAAATAGATGCCTTGGGTTCTTTTACTTCATTTATCATCTTTTACGAGTATTGAGAGCTCAAAACCCTTCTCTAAGCACACTTCACTCAAGTCCAAAAGAACACAAAGATCAAAAGGCTAGAATTAAGTGTTTATATGTTAGAAAGCTTCCGTTAAGATTACAAGAATCCAAGTGAAGGTGAAACTGGGTTTTGCTCTTCTAAGAGGTGCTTGACCAAGGTTCAATCCTACACCATCTAAGGTAATTTTTATGACATTTCCATGTGGTTTAAGTATTTGAAAGTTGAAACACTTGATTGCAAAAAGGATATAGAAATGGGTCATGAATGTGGGAATAGTGTCACTTTTGAATAGATGTTTGATTGAGTTATGATTCTTGATACATTATGATTATAATCATGTTATAAATGATATTGAGAACATGGAATAGACATCGTATATGAATTAACGTAATTGTGTGATATGATCGTGAATATGAATGATTGGAAGTGCATCGAGAAGTAAAGATAATGTAGGTAGATAAAGGCTATTGTTGTCACGACCCCACTAGATGGCTTGGCCAATTTCCGATACTACCATACGGCACCTATCTGTATTCCATTCTTACTACTGAGTGGGCCATATGGATGATACAATCATATTTTACTCAACACAATCATTAATAGCATACTCGTAAACGAATGTCAATAAGCTTTACCAAAATATTATACCACCACAAGGACGAACAAGTCTGTGAAACATCTAACTGCACACGTCTGTCTACGAGCCTCTAAATAAGATACATATATCCACAAGTAGGGTCGGATTCCAACGTGCCCAAATATGTACACAAAAAAGTATTTTTGCACCGATAAACCCTTGCCAAGCTCCGGAACAATTGGAGCGCTCTAATCGTGCCGCTTACATGGAGCTCCTGGGGATCGACGCATCTACCCGTTTACTGTGGGCGAATGAACGAAATTTAAGAAGGGACGTCGACGAGCAATGTTAAGTCGAGTATGTAAGTTTGGGTAATACCATATTAAAAGATACAAAGCATGAATATTAACATGACGGAAATATAGAGCATATCATGAGATAAAAGAGTAACCTGTACATCTGAGTGCCTTTTTTTTTACGGCACTACGTATGCGTAGTATAATAACGTGCGGCCGATCCATATATATATACTATATTGTTAACGTGCCCCGATCCATATAATATATTGGAAGAAAAGAACGTACGGCCGATCCATATAATATATTAGCTTAAACGTGCGGCCGATCCATATACATATATCCCGCGGTTGTCCGATGGTATCATGTCATATTATACCAACCCCGTGGGTTACGCGTATATAACGCTCTCCCCTTTTTCCCACACACATATACATATATCATATAAACGCAAACGAAGCCCATAGAAAGTCACGTGTGTACGGAGTGACGTAAGGTCGGTAACCTCCGATTATATTATGGAATAATCATATATTACGTTTGTCTCATATTGAAGGAATAATTATTATAAGTGCGAGACTATCAAAATATATATATATATACAAGAGAAAGATAAGACCGGATCATAAATCTCGTAGGCGTCAATTCATATCTTTTCAATCCAAAATAGTGTGTCATCATCCATGAATAAAATTGAGAAATCAAGAAATAGCTCAACATTCTTATATCGTCATTGAAATCATAAACTTGAAACCTTTAAACATGGAATCATCATCATCATATTCATCGTAGGAAAATATTCTCATCTTTGACATCATCGTTGTCAATGTAAAACATATCCCTCGTTGTTGTCATAAAAGCTTACGGAGTCATAAACCTCCGTTTTGGAAAAATCCGGACATTTTGGAAAGCATTTATGGGTTATCGGAAAAAGAAATCATGCCTTGGAATTATGAAGCGCTTAACTTTTGAAAACAAAGACTTGTCATGGAAGCATTTATGAAATCGTAACATAGGAGTCATGCCATTATGAAAGAAAGTGACGCAGCCTTAACATACATCCGACCTCCTATTGGCTATGTTTATCCGCCCGAGATTGTAAATCTACATTCCCCAGCCGAGAACGCGTGCAAATCGTCATATACATGTACATATAACATGCCCCGCCCTCTAGTGAGGGACGCGGTGAATGAAGTCATCATATGCCATCCCCGGCCGCCTCCCCCATATATACACGGATATTATCATTAACGTGCGGCCCGCCATCTAATATATTGCTGCGGAACGTGCGTGAATATCCATAACCACATATCCCGCGTCGGGACGGTATCGCGGTATCATATCAAACCAGGCGATCGTGGTTACGCGTATATAACGCTCTCGCCCTTTTCCATATTCCCCATATTCATATACATATATCACATTCATATATCATATATCATATATCATATTCATATATCATATTCATATATCATATTCACATATCATATTCATATGAGTAGCATGCATGAGAGCCCAAATAAAGTCATGTATCTATCGGAGTGACATAAGGTCGGTAGCCTCCGATCATATTATGGATTAATCGTGGTCGCTTCGTCTCACTTTGGAGGAACGATTATTATAAGGTGAGACTGTCAATGAAGAGTAGCTTCACGAGGAAATAGCTCACATTCTCATATCGTTATTGGAAATCCGGGCAATAGTTATATCAAAAAGCTTTCGGACGGTACTCGGAAACATATCAATTCTCATAAGTATATCAAAGTATCGTAGGGACCATAGTCGTATATCAAATCATTCCGAGCCCGCCTATGAAGAATCAAGTCATCATATGTTACAAAACTTTCTACGAACAAATCGAAGCGATCCGAGCCTTTCGGTGAAAGTTACGGACTTTCGTAGTTTCGGAATCGTTTAGAAACAAACCCTTTTGAAAACAAAATCTTTATGCAACTTTTGAAATTTGATTATACAAATGACATAAGAACTAGGATTTGACCACATTAAGAGTACAAATATCAAGAAGCCAATGAGAATCATAAACATGCTCGGATCACCGGAATAGAGTTATCTCGGAATTCGTGTCATAACTTATTTTCAATTAAGACATGCCAAAGAAAGAAGGGGTGAGCCTTAACATACCTGCTCGACCTCCTATTGGCTACGTCTATCCGCCCGAGCTCGTAAATCTACATTCGAGAGGATTCACACTAACATTAGTCTCCTTATCACATACTTATCTCAAGTTCCAATTTAAACTATTTTATATTCTATCGAAAATCGGGCAGCATCTCCCCTGTTTATGTGCCTAGCCCGAATTCTTAGTTCATCAACCAACAACAACAACAAAAATAATATCATTTCCCATATCAAAGTATTGCATAAAACAGCCCACACGCTGTTTCCCAACTTCCATAACTAATCAGCTCACTATACAACCATTTAACCGTCCTACCGTTGTAAATAAGCTAATATCAACATAAATAGGAATAAATTCATACCTTTCTCCAATTAATATTGTTGTATCTTCACTTTTCCACCTAAGTTTAGGCCACAACACACCACTATATGATTCTCAACAACAATAACTATACGCTCTCCGGACCGAAATTTTAAAATTATACCAACAATCCAAGTTAAAAGTGGGTGTGGGAAGGTTGGGGAATTTTCCAGAGAATTTGGGATGTTTTTGGGGGTCTTTGGTTGAAAAATAGGGGTCCTCCCCTTTATAGAACGGTCCATTTCTCATAGACCGACATAAAAAACCTTCGAACCGCGAACGCGCCTTCTTCACGCGTTCGCGCATCATTTTTCCGACCGCACATCGTTCGGTAAAAAGGTCATAACTCTTGATTCCGATATCGTGTGAGGGCCCAAGACCTATGGTTGGAAAGCTCTTTCAATTATATAAAACATTCATTCTTGGTGTTTTTCCAGATTCCAAACTTAAAATGTCATTTTGGCCCCTCCAAGTCAGATCATCCGAAAACGTTTCCTTAAATCGTCCTTTTGGAGGGCCTATGCCCATATTTGGCTTAAGGGTCCTTCTTAAGACTTGCTCAACTTTTCATATACTACTCATATGTCTCTTCACATGTCCTTCGTGAAACTCCGGCATGTGGGCCCCACTTGGCTTACAGCAACGAGAGCTTTTCGGCAAGTGACACACGAACTACTTTACACCATATGGTCTCCAAATATCATATGCATACTATTATTGTTACACTCTTATAATCGTAAAACGAGCGCCTATGATCTTGCATCTTCTCGACAATAACTCGAGTGTATTTAGTTAAATAGCTAGCTCCTTCCAATAAATCTCGAACGCACCGAATTTTTCTGTAATACTTCATTCCTTTCCACCATATATGGATTTAAGATGGTGGTACATTTTCATTGCTCCGGGATAAACGAGTATCCCGGAGCAATGGGCTTCTTCCAAAATCCGATGACGTAATGTACGCAACATCAGGAACACACAACCTGCCTTGACATCGGAGAACTCCATCTCCAGAAATCTCAAAGGATGTCTTTTTCTTCTGAGGAAGCTTATTTCTGTAACGAACTAGTATGGGATCCTTATACTGGCACTCTTTCACTTCAACCACTAGTGACGCGATAGCTGAATTCTGAATGGTAGCTCCTATATTGTCCCCTGTCCATTACCTGAACTCCTAGGCTTGCTAACTGCTGGAGCTCACGAGCTAGCTCTCTTTGCTCTGGATGAACATCACATAAACTTCCTATATATCTACGGCTAAGAGCATCAGCCACAATGTTCGCCTTTGCGGGATGATATAGGATGTTAACATCATAATCTTTCAACAACTCCAACCATCGCCTTTGCCATAAATTCAATTCTTTATGCTTAAAAATATACTGAAGGCTCTTGTGATCTGTATAAATATCAACATGGGCACCATACAAATAATTCCTTCACATCTTCAATGCATGGATCACCGCAGCTAACTCTAGATCATGGGTTGGATAATTTTTCTCATGTTTTCGCAAGTCCCTTGAAGCATAGGATGTTATATCCCGTATTTTGTCCATTGGGACAATCCGGGTTAACCACGATAAGTTAAAGACAAGACTATTCCGGGATACGAAGTCGAGACTTTTAACCACGATTTTGTTTTAAGACATAAGTTGCTTATGATTTTGTGGCATGAAATATTAAGGGAAATTTGGGGTTAAAAGTTAATTTTGGATAGTGGACATTTCATGAATTAAGGGGCATATGGCCGGCCACATGGGTGTGGGCCAAGGGCCACATGGATGGTTATTATATGTAACAAAAGATGACTACTTAGTCATCTTTTCCATCTTCAACACTTAGAAAAATTTAGAACCTTGGAGAACAAAAGCTTGAAGACCATTCGGCCATGGAGAAAAAAATTGAAGCCCAAAAATCTTGAACAAAAAAATAGTTTCTTCTAGCAAATCAACCAAGTAGAAGGCCCTTATTAACGTGGTGTAGTTGTTGGAACAATCAAAACCTTCATTCTTGCAAAACACCAACCCTAGCCAACTTGTGAAGTTGAGTGGTAAAGGTAAGGTTTAATCTTTTTTTTTTCATATGTTATGGATGATTTGTGTATGTTGTAGTATGTAAAAATGGATGAAACTCATGAAATATTGCATGTTGAAGTTGGGCCGTGTGTATGGCTTGTAGCCGTGTAGGTGTTTGTTGTGCAGGAGTGATGAATTAATTCTATTTATCATGTTTGGTTGTTGTAGTATGTTGAAATGGATGAGAATCATGATATAGGTGTGGGGGTGGTGGCCGAATATGGGTCATTGTGTGGCAAGGAATGAACTAATTTTGTTTAGTGTTTGGTTGTTGTTGTTATGGATTCCATGTTGATAATGAGAGTTTAATGATTCAAGTTGAAGTGGTAATTGTTGTGGGCTGATTTGGGAGTTACCGTGATTGTAGTGTAGTTTTCATATTTATGAGAATGACATTGTTAAAGTGTGGATCGTTGGTGTAATTCATGAATTTGGGAGGGAGGAATGTGTTGTTGTGTTATTCTCGGGTTTGGGGTGGTTTCGGGTGAATTGGAGTGTTGGTTGGGTTGTCTTGAATATTGTGTGGATTGTTGGAAGTGTTCTTGAATATTGTTTGAAAGGTTTCGGATTAGTAATTGAACGTGTGAGCATTGGTGTTAGTTTGATTATATGTTGGTTTGTATGTATATAGTTGAATTGAACATAATTGGAATGTTGTTGAATTATGTAGAAAGGAGTATTTAATGTTAGAATGCGTTTTGAATTAATTGCTGATGTCGTAAACATGGTTGTTGGTATTGTTGTTGATGATTTGGCCGAGTTGAATTCTCGGGGTGTTGAATTTACAGGGGAAATGCCGCCCAAATTTAAGAATTGCTAGTTTGGAATTGAAGTCCTAAATGCCTATAGCTAATGTTTGGTATCGATGATGTTGTTGTAGATCTTGGGGAGTCCGAGACGTAGGTTTGGATTAGCTTTGAGAGCGGACGAGGTACGTAAAGCCTAACCTTTCTTTCTTTTGGCATGTCTTAGTTGTAAATAGGCTGTGACACGAGTCTCGAGGAAACTCCACTCTTATGATCCGAGCATGTCTACGATTCTTATTCACCTCTTAACGTCGGCATTCTTAATGTAGTAATATTATGGTCCCTATGTCTTTGGTAAGATTGGATTTCAAATATTGTATAAGGATTTTGTCTTTAAAGGATTCTACGTCTAATAATGGTCGTAACTTTCGTAGACAGAACCGAATCGACTCGATATGCTCGTAGGAGATTCTGTAGCGTATAATGACTATAATTTCCATAGGCGGGCTCGGATTGGGTTGATGCTCGTCCGTGGGTCCCGCGACTTCCCCTTTGTACCCAACGACTTTGTGATAGAACTTAATATAACTATCCCCCCCCCCCGAGTGTTGATTACTTACTTATTTATTAAGTCCGTAATGATGATTTTTATGCATATGGTTACTCACGACTCGCTTGTGCATCCTGTTGTATCTTTCGCCGAGTCCCGGGCCGGTTATGTTATCATGCGCACTATGTTATATTCCGGTGTTATGTTGTGTTATGGTTTACCGAGCTCCTCGCTAGAGGGCCGGGGACCCTATATATTTTGGTGTTATGCTGTGTTATGGCGTTATGATGTGTTATGGAGATATGTCGGGTTACGGAGATATGAAACCTTCTGGTGTTATGCTGTGTTATGGCGCCAATGATGGGCGGGCGACCATATTCCCTGAGCCCTATGCATGACTTGTGTTTTAAAAGTAAACGTTTTGGCATTTTGGATATTATACTTATTTTCTGTACTTCTGTTACGATTATGATTCTATTTACTGTATTTCTTGCTTTGCATACTCAGTACATATTCCGTACTGACCCCCTTTCTTCGGGGGCTACGTTTCATGCCCGCAGGTACAGACGCTCATTTCGGTGATCCGCCAGCCTAGGACACCTATTCTGCTGTTAGGAGTGCTCTCTTTGTTCTGGAGCCTATATTGTCACACCCTAATCCGATAGGGTGTGATGGGCACCCGACCCTTACTTGGGGCCGAGCGAACCCACTGACTCTCGTGATACTTATAATCATACTGGGCCCTTAAGTCCCGACATGAACACATAATGAAAACTTTTACAAATAACAACATATTTTTCCTCTTTTTTAAATCAAATAAAATCCGTATACATAGAAAATTTGTAAACATAATGCATAAAGATACGACGGCTTATAGAGCCGCTTACAAACTGACATCTTATATACACGACACTGTCTGCAAAGTCTCTAACATAACGCCAGACGCCATAACAAAAGCGCTCTGACTCGGCAGCACTCCGGAAGAAAATGGAGCTCGCCAATCCAGCTGGGACATCTTCTACTAATCTGTGTGTACCTGCGCGGCATGAAACGCAGCCCCCCCGAAGAAAGGGGGCACGGTGAATATGTACCGAGTATGTAAAGCATGAAAGACGATGAAATGATCATAATCGAAATAGGGGATTACGAACAAGTGTACCTAACGAGCATAACCAAACTTGCCTTTTTTAAACACTTATCATGCATGTCCATATGTCGGTAAGTAAAACCATATCATAATCATATCATCATATCATCGTACACATATATAAATCTCGCCTCTAATGAGGGACTCGGTGAGTAAAATCATCGTATAAACATATAGCGTGTCCCGGTCCTCTAGTGAGGGACTCGATAAATGAAATCATCATATGCGTGTCAGTTATCAAAAATCATATGCGAATTACAGAAAACATGTATAATAATCAGAATGCCAGAATGCTTACTTCTGAACATAAATCATGCATATCAAAAACATATATCATATGTGGTCCACAATGGGACTCGGCGGACGGAATGTGGTCGCCCCTCCTTCCTTGGGCGCCACAACTCATCATACTTTGGAAGTTTTGCATATCTCCGAACACATCCTCCGTATCACATCAAAATTCAGAAACACATCATACTTCGGATCTCATCATACTTCGTATCACATCATATTTCAGAACTCATCATACTTCGGAATATAGCATAGTGCGCACGAACACAACCGGCCCGGGACTCGGCGAAGGAATTAACAATAATGTGCATGAGCAGAATCGTGGGAGACTATATGCAGTTTAAAACATTCATAAAGACACAACAAATTAACCAAAGTGAACCATCATTCATAAGCCAAGACAATAGTCCAAACTAGTTTCTTTCAGATGTTACTCGGATACATATCAGACGGAACTTTAAAAATCATAACTACGTATCGGAATCATATGCATAACAATCCTTATTTCAGACTCAACAGATAAATAAGTAATCATACTCGGGGGTCGGGACAATAAGCATATTAGGTTCTTTTTAAAAGAAAAATCGTTAGAACTATACAAAGGAAAGTCTCGGGGGCCCACGGACGGGTATCAACCCCATCCAAGCCCGCCTATGAAAGTATGGAGATATTATACCTTATGGAATCTCCTACGAACGTTTTGAGGCGATCCGAGCTCATCTACGAAAGTTACGGTCGTTCGTAGTTACAGAGTCTTTTAAACATGAAGTCCCTTTATGCAACTTTTGAAATCCTTTCATATGACACATAAGGATCTTAATTTAAATACATTAAGAGGGCCAACATTAAGAGGATATCAAGAATCATGCACAAGCTCGGATCGTAAGAATGGAATTACCCCGAGGCTCGTATCATAGCCTAATTAACACTACGACATGCCAAAAGAACGGAAGGTTAGCTTTACATACCTCGTTCGCTTCCTCGCGCTATATCCGAACTTATGTCTCGGCTCAAAAATCTACAAAGAACGTCATTAGGCATTGAACATTAGTCATAAGCACCGAAGGATTCAATTCCAAGCCATCATTTTATCTCTGTAAATTTGGGCAAAGATTTCCCTTATAAATTCAACATCCCCGAGAATTCAACTCGGCCAAATCTTCAACAACAATACCAACAACCACATAAGCGACATCAATAATTGATTTCAAATGCATTCCAACATTAATAACTCCTTTCTACATACTTCGATAACTTTCCAATTACATTCAATTCAACTATATATATTCAAGCCAACATCAACGCTCACATTCAAGTACTAATCCAAGATCATTCAATCAAGATTCAAGAATATTTCAAACAATCCACACAATATTTCAAACAATCCAACCACTACACCACCACCCGAAACTTCCAAATGCCATAAAAACAACAACAATGCATTTCTTTCTTCCAATTTCATAAGCTACATCAACAACCCCATATTACAATATCACTCATGTAAATGCAAAAAACTATATTACCATTATGCTAATTTCTACATTAGCTCACAAACGATTCCAACTTCACTTGTATCATCCAATACCTTCATTTTCATTACATAATCCACAACACAACAACCAAATTACACTAAATAAAATTAGTTCTTCACTCCTATGCACACCACATACTCACGGCCAAGTCCAACTTACACGGCTACAACTTTAACACCATACTTTCATGAATTTCATTCATTTCCACATATCACAACATGCACAAATAACTCATAAACATGAGAAGAAGATTGAACCTTACCTTTCTCCACTTGACTTCACCACTCGGCTAGAATTGCAAATTGCAAGAATGAATGTTTTGCTTGCTCTAACAACCCCTCCACGTTAAAGAGAACCTTCCAATTAGTAGAAAAACTAGAGGAAAATATTTTTCTTGATCAATTTTTCAAGGGCTTGTTCGGCCATGGTCATGGCCGAATGGCTTTCTTGCCTTCTCAAAGTTTCTTGAATTTTCTCAAGTGTTGGAGATGATAAATATGATGAATTAGTCATCTTTTAATTACATGTAGTAGCCATCCATGTGGCCCTTGGCCCACACCCATGTGGCCGGCCACATGGACCTTTAATTTCATGAATTAATAACTTCCAAATATTCACTTTTGACCCCAAATTTTCCTTAATATTCCATACCAATAAGATCATAAGCAACTTGTGCCTTAAAACAATATCGAAAAATAACCTTATTCTTAACTTGCCGCAACCAACTTAAAATATTCCAACGTACAAAATACGGGATATAACATCCTTCCCCCCTTTAGAACATTCATCCTCGAATGTTCAACTAGTCCCATCGGGTCTTGTAAGGATCTCGGGGGGGTTTCCTTTATTACTTTACGAATACTGTGATAATGTCCAACGTATCCTGGGTTAAACTTCTCTTTCTTGTCAAATTTTATTACACCTTTCATGAGTGATATCTTTAAGCATACTTACTCACCAACCTGGAATTCTAGGTGTCGACGCCGATTGCCGTCATATGATTCTGTCGTCTCTAAGTCACTAACAGCCGTCCCCTACTTTAACTATCATCAATTGCTCTCAATCTGAAAGAATCTGACACATAAATTCACTCTCTTCCAGTAGCCAGCTAGTTCTGATCATCTTGCTTAAATCGTCTTATAATCTATCTTTACTCAACTTGTAACATTTTAGGCACATTATCTCGTGTCGTTTCTTTGTCTTTGGTTCAAACTCTTCTATTGTCCCTTTGCTCAGATCTGGCTTTTGACTTTCCGGTCACATATTATGTGGCAATCCTTGCACGAATATGCGAAGGTGCTTCCAATTAGTTTACAAATACCTTGGCATGGCTTCACTAATCCTTATGTTTTACTTTGTCCTCGCCTCTTTTCTCATACCTGTAGCCCAAGCATTCGTAACAAATATATTGTAGTGTCGATTGCCTCCATCTTACACTTGCATCTCTCGCACTCGCTTCCCCCCCTTTAGGGGTGTACTTATACCATTTTCCGTTTATGCTTTGCTCTATGTCCGTACTTCCAGTCTCACTTATGCGGCAATTTTATTTCGACATTTTTTGTTATATCCCGCATTTTGTATATTGGGACAATCTGGATTAACTATGATAAGTTAGGGACAAGACCATTCCGGGATACGAAGTCGGGACTTTTAACCTTCGATTTTGTTTCAAGACATAAGTTGTTCATGAACTTGGAGGCATGGAACATTTGGGAAAATTTGGGGCTAAAAATGAAATATTTGAAAGTTGGCAAATCATGAAAATTTGGCCATTTGGCCATGTGGCTTGGAGTGGTGCCCACCCATTTGTGGCCAATTTTAATTGGTCCAACACATGTGTGTGGGCCATGGACACTTGTGCAATTTAAGTGGAAGCTTAAAAGATGACTTCTAAGTCATCTACATTCATTCTATACTTAGAAAAAAAAACAAGAAGTTGAAGAACATCACCAAGAGGCTCTCGGCCAAAAGCTAGAAAAATCAAGTCCAAATTAAGCCATCCCAAAAATATTTCCTTGGTGCAAATCCACTAATTGGAGGTCCCTAAGTAACGTGGAAGTGTTGTTGGAGCGATCAACCCGCTAGTTTTCATCCTAGCTAACCCTAGCTAGTTGT
>NW_026713662.1:0-25391 GCF_029784015.1 Lycium ferocissimum | reverse complement strand
ATACTAATCCGACACCATTCAACAATATTCAAGAGCACTTCAACAACCCGCACTATATCCCAAACAACCCACCCAACACATGCACTACCCAAATTCTTTCAAGTCCAACAAGAATAATTATAACACATTTTCTTTCTTCCAAATTCATAAACTACACCAACATTCTACATATTAGCAACATTATCCCTACAATTATAAGAAACCATACTAATGTCATATTAACTTCTTCCATAATCCGCAAATGATTACAAACTTTATTTCAAACCATTAAATCTCCATTTAACAACATAAAATCCACAACACAACAACAATCAAAATGCTACATAAAATCACTTCTATACCACACCACTTCCATTCGGCCAACACCCCTATACTTACATATTTCATAAATTTCATTCATTCCCCACTCTACAACATATACAAGACATCCATAATATATGAAAAGAAGAAAAATTCTTACCTTTTTCCTCAATTTTCCACTTGACACCAAAAGAGGTTTGCTTGCTTCAATAATTATACCGTTGAAGAGGGTCTTTAAATTAGTAGGAATACTAAAGGAATCAATTTTTTGAATCAAAGATTGAAGGCTAAATTTTTTTCTTCTTCTCTTTCTCAATTCTTTTTTTTTTTTCCCAAGAAGATGATGACCCCTTTGTGGCTGAATTTTTCTGGAAATTTTTGGAACCCTTTTGCTGAAAAAAAGAAGTTTTTTTTTGTCCCTTTAAAGAAAAGGCCAAAGTCGGTTTTATCGTAGCTACGATCGTAGCGTCCATAGTGGCAATCAATTGAAATGCTGTTTTAAATCGACGAGCTCAGTTTGTAACGTCTATAATTCTCTACTCCGATGTCCTATCAATGAACGGTTTATTGCGTCATAAACTAGACTCGAAGAACTTCATTTAGGCTTTTAAAACACCTTAAAACTCCACATATACTATGAGATATGCGCCTCCAAAGTTGACTAAAATTTCGCCGAAATTTTTTTTTAATTTTCGTCGAACTTATTTTCTTCAATTTGCTCGATCTCGGAATATTCCGAAGCTCCCCATTGCCACGATAAGGTACATGTCATACTCATGCTCGAAAACGCGGGGTATAACAAATTCATCAACAACAACCATAATTCACATTTAAAATCTTACTTCCATACTTATATAAAAATCATATAAAAATCACATAATTTCCCATAATGACATACATGCCATTTCAATGCCAATTCGAATCGTTTAAGACTTATTTACGTCATATATGTCACAACGACATGGCTAACAACCTAAATGAATTTCATTTCATTTTCTTCCTACACCATACATACCACAAGACCAACATGCCAATTTTCCAACTCCATCCAAATATTCATTCAACTTTCATTCCCAATATAAAGTTTACAACAACATAGCTAGAATACGACATAAAATTCAACCCACTTTATCTATACACTAACACCTACACGGTCACATGCACACACATGCGTTCACCCCGCAACTTCCATATTTCCATGATTTCTACCCATTTCTACATACTACAACATAAACAAAGGCCTTACAACACATAAAAGGGAATTGAATCTTACCTTTTTCTTCTAACTTCTTCACTTCACCAAGTCAAAAACGACGAAACCAACGGTCTATCTTCCGAAATAACTATGCCAAGTTGTAGAGAAGCCTTGAATTAGTGGGAATATAACAAGAAAATAATTTTTGGATCAAGATTTCCAAGGGTGAAATTCTAGGACATGGCCGAATAGGCCCTTTTCTTTGTTCTTGCTCTTCTTTGTTTTCCTCTCTTTTAATTCTCTTGAACCTTTTATGTAGCATATAACTATTATATAGCCCACTTAAGTAATTCATCACATGGATGAATTGGGGTGGGCTTGGGTCCTCTTAATGGACCTTGGCCGGCCACCCCCTTCACTTGGGCCTTGCTTATTCTTCCTTTTTTTTTGAGCCCAATGATTCATGGATCACATTTTGTAATTCCCGAAACAAATTTTTTTGAAATTCCAACTTTGCCCTTGGCCTTCTTCCGTATTTCCGCTTCAATAAATTTCCATGAATATCACACATACGTTAAATAAAACAAAAACATAGCCTAATTTCCCACAAGGCAAGATTATTCCAAATTTTTCAAATGCGCAAAAACACGGGATATAACAGCTTCTTTTGGTACCCCCTCATCATTTCTCCCATTTGTGCCTATCTCTTCTTCTGTACACGAGAAATCTTATGCCCTCTCTGTATCATTCAGGATACATTACTTCTACATAATCCTTCTCCCATTTTCAAAACGTATTCCGTTCATCCACGTTCGCCTGTATCATACCAGTCATCTTCTGGCATTTATTCTATCTTGTTTCTCCTCGTCCTACAACCTGGCCTTCCGCCGTCCCGACACTTATGACACTCTTTTTTTTTTCCTCGTTTCTCAACTTTCTATAACTTGGCTTTTCATATATATACTTACGGCACTCGTGTCCTCCGTCACACAACATAACCTATTACTACACGGATGTCTCGCTTTCTTCTTATCTCCTTCTCCCGTTAGCTCCTCTTCCTTACCGACCTGATGATCCGCCCGTCCTACGCGACCTTTTATGGTTTCTGTCCGCTCCGTAAATTCTTATTTTCCTTAGATTAATCTAACTTCTTATTTGCCTCTTACGTCTGAATTTGTGAGACTTTTCAAAAACTTCCCAGGGGGTCACCCATCCCAGAATGCTCTCACGCCAAAGATGCTTAACTTTGGAACTTTGATGGAATACGATGCTTTAACGCTTTCCTGACTGCGTCTACCTCACCACACGACCTTCTACACATAATATTGAGTAAGTCGGAATCTTAACATATTCCCAAAACGCTTCCACGACACATCCCGACAAAATGTCTTATTAATACATTCCTATCCGTCATAATTCTTCTCTTCTTTTCTTTCATGTGACTACTCGTATCCTTACTTCCCGTGACTATAATCTCATCATATTTTCCTCCTACCTATCGATTCAGCCGACGCCTTAATACATATTACTCTATTCAAACCTACCGGTCCTCTCTAGATCATCTCTTAATATCGCTAGTCCATTCCAAATTCCTTATTACCATATCCCCATCGGCCTCCTGTTTACTATTATTGCTAATTCCGCAATTTAACTTATTCTTCCAAAAGGGTTTATCGACCGCACTTACGGCTTGGTCAAATCCCATCGTTACTATTCATGTGACCTTTTCCAGACATATTCCAAACTTACATCTTACTCTCGTATTATTTCCAAAAAAAAAATTTCGGCAGAGTTTCCTCTGTATTCCTTACTGTCTCAAAACCTGCACGCAGGAAATACCAACAGTGCCTCACGGGGCCATCACATACATATATCATATCATATCGTGTCGTGTCACAGCCGCACAGGGCTCTCAATATTCATAAGAGTCTGAAAATAATGGACTTACCTCATAGGCCCTGTTATATCCCGCATTTTTGTACATTGGGACAATCTGGATTAATTGTGATAAATTGGGGACAAAACCATTCCGGGATACAAAGTCGAGA
The DNA here is from genome assembly GCF_029784015.1 of Lycium ferocissimum. Lineage (NCBI taxonomy): Eukaryota > Viridiplantae > Streptophyta > Magnoliopsida > Solanales > Solanaceae > Lycium > Lycium ferocissimum. The sequence continues at coordinate 21,848 of NW_026713662.1, read as the reverse complement.
CTTTTGACCTTCGATTTTATTTTGAGACATAAGTTGTTCATGAATTTGTTGGTATGGAACAATTAGGAAAATTTGGGACCAAAATTGTAGTATTGGAAAGTTGAAAATCATGCAATATATGGCCTTGTAGCCGTGTGGGATTTAATTGGTCCCACCCATTTTTGTGTCCAATTTTAATTGCTCCAACACATGGTGTGGGCCAAGGGACACATGTATAAGTCTTATACTAGCATAAAAGATGACTACTAGTTCATTATCTTCATCCAACACTTAGAAAAAAAAAGGGGGGACTTGGATGAACTTCAAGGAGGCTCTCGGCCAAGCCCTTGGAAAATCAACTTCAATTTGTGAGCGTGACACGTGCTTCCTCAAAAAAAAAATTGAATTGACAATCATGTTGTTGCTACATAATTTAAACTCAAGTTGATAGTGTTGTATCCCGTATTTTTGAACGTCGGATTATTTGTAAGCTGAGGTGGGGCCCACACATCGAGATTTTTTTGGAACATCTGAAAAGTCATATGAATCACATATGTGAAGTTAAACACAACTCATGAAGGACCCTTGGGCCAAATCAAAGTGGAAGCCCTCCAAACGAATATTTTTAAGAAAATATTTTCGGGTGACCCGACTTCGAGGGGCAAAAATGGTATTATAAGTTTGGAATTTGGAAAAATATCAAGAAATATAAGTTGTAGATAATTGAATTAGCTTTCCAACCATAGGTCGTGGGATCCAAGGTGACGTCCGGACAAGGAGATATGAACGTTTTAAGTCCGAAAGGTCGGTGGGCTAGGCCCAACTCGGGCCCAACCGGGTTAGGCCCATGACCCATGTTATATAAGTGATATTTTAGCACTTCCCTCCTCATTTTCAGACCTGGAACAACCAGAAAATTCTGGAGATAGAGAGAAAAAAAGCCTTGGAGAAGAAAAATCAATTTTGACCAAAATCCGAGCCCCGAATCCCGAAGCCCATGAAGGGAAAAGTGTTGTACGTCGCGTTGTCTTCAATTTGGGTTAAAAATCAACCAAGGAGGAGGGTGATAACGTGGTGGCTGAATTCTTAAGGTATGGATAAGGTTCCTTTTCATTGCTAACAAGTTTATTTAAAGTTTTAACGGATTAGAACGGGAAAAATAGCGATATAAATTCATCCGTTGGTATTGTGATGTAAAGGAAAGAAGAATGGTTAAGTTGGCATGAGAATCTATTGTTAAGTTGTTGTAGGAAATTATATGATTTTATTCTAGTTTTATGTAATTATGAAAATGAATTGCTAAGGTGCAAATTATGGTTGTCGCTAATGAATTTGGGAGATGAAAACGTGTTATGAATATTTATGTCGAAGAATGGAGGTTTCGGATGAATTATGGCTTTGGTGGAATTTTTGTATATTTAGCAAATAATTTGTAAGAGGACATGAAATACTTCCGAATTGTGTTGGAATGATCTTGATTAGCAAAAGAATATGAAAACATTGATATTGGTTTGGAAATGCGAAGTTAGATTGGAAGTTGATATGTTATATAGAAAAGAGGACAATATATGTTAGAATGCGTTTCAATTCGATCGCTGATGTTATTGGTATTGTTGTTGGTTGGGTTGTTGATATTTGGAGCCGAGTTAAATCTCGGGGATGGTGCATTTACAGGGGAAATGCTGCCGAAATTTTGGCAGAATATAAGTGAATTTATTTGAAAGGTTAAGGCAAGAATTGGTTAAGATTGAATCCTTAAGGCTTTATGATTAATATTTGGTAAATGTGACCAAATTGTAGATTTTGGCGAACTTGGAACTTGAATTTGGAGAAGCGTAAGCGACGGAAAAGGTATGTAAGGCCTACCCCTTTCTTTTTTTGGCATGTCTTAGTTGTAATAGGTTTGAATACGAGCCTCGGGGACGATTCTACTCTTAGAAATCCGAGCCTATGTTTGACCCTTTTTCATTCAAGATAATTGAATTAGGTATATTATGTTTAGTTAAGAAAAGTGAGTTTGAACATATGTAACTTCCACCAATGGAATTGGATTACCCTGAAACTTTCGTAGATGACATTATAAGGCCAAATGTTCATAATTTACGTAAGCCACCTCGACTTAACCCGAGGTGGGCCCACAGTTCCCGATACCTATTTGTATTGTTCTATTTGTTCTATTACCGTACGATAATTAAGGAAATCTTTGGCTATTGTTCCGAATTTGATATAAGTATCTGGTAACTCAGATATAAGTATTCTGTTTGACTATTCGATATAAACGCTTTGGTACGAATGATCCGATTTGAATATTTTGATATAAGCATTCCGATGTAAATATTCCGATATAAGTATTCTCGATATAAGCATCCTATTCGATATATATATCCTAAGTATTATGATCTAAGTATTCTAAGCATATATATATATGTTCGATATAAGTATTCATAAGTATTCCATAAGTATTCCGATATAAGTATTCGGCTACGAGTATCTGGATATGAGTCTTCTGACCCGAGTATTCTGATATGAGTATTCCCTGTAAGCCTTAATGTTCTTCATGTACGATCTCGGATCGCTTAAGGAGTCCGAAGAGGTTTCTGTATTTTAAAATGCTCATAACTTTCCGATACTAACTCGAAAGAACCCGAAACTTGTTCTGAATCCTCTGATGTCGGTCAGTATACCTATCCATTGAGTCTGGATTTATGTGCATATGGTTTCTCACTACTCTGCTCGTGCAAGGCTCAATATATCTGTTCACTGCGTCCCGGGCCAGGATCTGTTATCGTGCGCATGCCTCTGTGTCTGTTCACTGCGTCCCGGGCCAGGTTCTGTTATCGTGCGAGTTCCCCTGCATTGTTCACCGCGTCCCTCATAGGCGGGCCGGGTTCTGTTTATGTTCATGATATGATGATATGGGGACGGTGGCCAGGATGGCATATGATCTGTCTGTTCACCGCGTCCCGTACTAGAGGGCCGGGTTCTGTTACCGCGTCCCTCACTGGAGGGCCGGGATCTGATATCAGTGTATGTATATGATAATATATGGTCTGTTATGCATAATTTGCGATCTGAAGGTATGCATTTTGATATTCTGGATAAGCTATGCATTTTCTGTACCTCTGATTCGATCATGATTCCGTATGTCTTACCTCTCGCATTTCGACTTTGATGAGGCTCGTCTACTATGCCTCCGTATTTTCGGTTCTGACCACGAATCTGTCCGGTATCTCTCTGTACGTCTGACTCTGATTATGAATCTGTCCGGTACACTTCTGTACATCTGACTCTGATTACGGATCTGTTCGATATAGCTCTGTACGTCTGCGCCTGATTACGAATTCCGTCCGATATGAGACATTATCTGAACCTTCTGTACGATCTGTAAACTGTCGGATATGTGCCCTCAGCGAAGCATACGATATGTTATGTGCTCCGTCTGACGTGTGAGACCCCTGATACATTCTGTATATTCTGCACCTCTTCGGACATGCGATCTGTGATTGTAAAATAAGCATTTCGGTACTTTGGACGACTCGTTTACTTTCTGTAGTCCTTCTGATATATGAGACAGGTACGTACGATTTGTGTCTGAAAAAGAAGCGTCTGGTATTTTGAGTAATGTACTTATCTTTTAGTCTTGTCTTGTCTCGCTTATGGTTCTCGTTTTCGTATTGCATGCCTTACATGCTCGCACATTTTCCGTACCGACCCTCTCGTCTTCGGGGTCGCGTTTCATGCCACGCAGTACTCCCGATGAGCCGAAGTTATTATAGAAGGTGTTCCGGCGAGATGGCAAGCTCCATTCTCCCGAGGGTCGCCAAGTCGAGTTTGTTTGTTATGATTTCTTGGATTTATATTAAGACTTTGCGTACGCCGTCGTGGGTATTGATTGTCGATCCGTACGCGCTCCATCACCGATATGTCGGTCCGTGTTATGTAATGAAACTTTGCATAATTATAGATTTGTTCGATTTAAAGGCTACGAGAAAGGAGATTGCTGAAAATTTTGCTATGTATTTTATCTTATTTGATTTAAAAAGTTTGGCGTGACTTTGTATGCGGTAAGAGTCTGAGGGTTCGCTCGGCCCTAAGTAAGGGTCGGGTGCCCATCACATCCTAATAAGGTTAGGGTGTGACAAAGTGGTATCAGAGCAGGTCTGTCCTAGGGGTTGTCTGCAAAGTCGTGTCCGGTAGGGTCCTGTTTATGGTGTGAAGCGCGCCACATTTATAAACAGCGAGGCTACGGGGCATCTAGGGATTGTTGACCTTCTTTCTGTCATAGATCGTGCGATAGAGCCAAGTCATAGGAGAATGAAATTTCATATGTAAGCCTTACATACGACGGAAGGAAGCAAGTAACGATATGGAAAGGTTACAAGGGCAAGTCTGAAAATATTTGTTCTGTTATCTGAAACAGAAAGTTCTGGATGGCTAGAAGGTGATATGTAGCCATATGCCCTGTAAGGTATTGTTGGCATTTGCGGTGTACAGATTTTGAATAATAAGAATTTGTGAAGGTGATATGGAAGACCGAAAAGGGCAAAACGGTAATTGCAAAAGAAAGGACGTGTTACGAACATGCCTCGAAATCAAAAACTTTGACTTGGCTCCGCATTATGTAATAAAGGCCATATGAAAAAGCGTACGCGATTATAGCGATTAAGGCACCGAATTCCACTAAAGTTTCGAGGTTAAGCGTGCTCGTGGGAGTAATTTCGGGATGGGTGACCCCCCGGGAAGTATGCAAGAAATTCCAAAGATTAGTCCGTAAAAGACAAATGAAAAACCGAATGGCCTAAGTGAAATTAGAATATACGAGATGGTTGGAGACCATAAAAGGCCACGTAGTATGCGACGTGCCGACTAGAGAAGAGATGAAAAAGTACGTCACGACTCCGGAATTTGGATAGGTTGAATAGTGTCCGGAAGTATTTTGTGGGTTAGTTGATACTAATTATATGTATATGTATATGAATGCGTATGATATCTCATCTATGATTGTATTAGCGGACACGTGTGTCCTAACGACCGAGCCGGCCCCAAGAGGGCCGGATCGGTTCGGTTATTCCGGAGAGTTTCGAGTGGGCCGTCTCGGCGGCCCGTCGTGATATATGAAAGACATTAACCGAACGGAATTTAAGGGACAAACGAAAGACATGGTACGATATTACAAAGTAGATTGACACTAGTTCCATCACTAGCTAAGGCCGGAATGTTCTAGCACAACGATGTTCGGGAATAGAAAGAAAGCGAGTACGCAAAGGGGGACAAGAATGATAACGTTCGGAAAATTTTGAAGGAAAGAAAGAGACCTCCCCGAAGTGTGATGAAACCCCATAAGGTCAGTTGAACATTCGAGGACGAATGTTCTAAAGGGGGGAGGATGTTATATCCCGCATTTTCAAAGCATGAGCGTGACACGTGCTTCCTCAAAAAAAAAAAAAAAAAAATTGAATTGACAATCATGTTGTTGCTACATAATTTAAACTCAAGTTGATAGTGTTGTATCCCGTATTTTTGAACGTCGGATTATTTGTAAGCCGAGGTGGGGCCCACACATCGAGATTTTTTTGGAACATCTGAAAAGTCATATGAATCACATATGTGAAGTTAAACACAACTCACGAAGGACCCTTGGGCCAAATCAAAGTAGAAGCCCTCCAAACGAATATTTTTAAGAAAATGTTTTCGGGTGACCTGACTTCGAGGGGCAAAAATGGTATTATAAGTTTGGAATTTGGAAAAATATCAAGAAATATAAGTTGTAGATAATTGAATTAGCTTTCCAACCATAGGTCGTGGGATCCAAGGTGACGTCTGGACAAGGAGATATGAACGTTTTAAGTCCGAAAGGTCGTGGGCTAGGCCCAACTCGGGCCCAACCGGGTTAGGCCCATGACCCATGTTATATAAGTGATATTTTAGCACTTCCCTCCTCATTTTCAGACCTGGAACAACCAGAAAATTCTGGAGATAGAGAGAAAAAAAGCCTTGGAGAAGAAAAATCAATTTTGACCAAAATCCGAGCCCCGAATCCCGAAGCCCATGAAGGGAAAAGTGTTGTACGCTGCGTTGTCTTCAATTTGAGTTAAAAATCAACCAAGGAGGAGGGTGATAACGTGGTGGCTGAATTCTTAAGGTATGGATAAGGCTCCTTTTCATTGCTAACAAGTTTATTTAAAGTTTTAACGGATTAGAACGGGAAAAATAGCGATATAAATTCGTCCGTTGGTATTGTGATGTAAAGGAAAGAAGAATGGTTAAGTTGGCATGAGAATCTATTGTTAAGTTGTTGTAGGAAATTATATGATTTTATTCTAGTTTTATGTAATTATGAAAATGAATTGCTAAGGTGCAAATTATGGTTGTCGCTAATGAATTTGGGAGATGAAAACGTGTTATGAATATTTATGTCGAAGAATGGAGGTTTCGGATGAATTATGGCTTTGGTGGAATTTTTGTATATTTAGCAAATAATTTGTAAGAGGACATGAAATACTTCCGAATTGTGTTGGAATGATCTTGATTAGCAAAAGAATATGAAAACATTGATATTGGTTTGGAAATGCGAAGTTAGATTGGAAGTTGATATGTTATATAGAAAAGAGGACAATATATGTTAGAATGCGTTTCAATTCGATCGCTGATGTTATTGGTATTGTTGTTGGTTGGGTTGTTGATATTTGGAGCCGAGTTAAGTCTCGGGGATGTTATATGTATAGGGGAGATGCTGCCGAAATTTTGGCAGAATATAAGTGAATTTATTTGAAAGGTTAAGGCAAGAATTGGTTAAGATTGAATCCTTAAGGCTTTATGATTAATATTTGGTAAATGTGACCAAATTGTAGATTTTGGCGAACTTGGAACTTGAATTTGGAGAAGCGTAAGCAAAATGAAAAGGTATGTAAGGCTTACCCCTTTCTTTTTTTGGCATGTCTTAGTTGTAATAGGTTTGAATACGAGCCTCGGGGACGATTCTACTCTTAGAAATCCGAGCCTATGTTTGACCCTTTTTCATTCAAGATAATTGAATTAGGTATATTATGTTTAGTTAAGAAAAGTGAGTTTGAACATATGTAACTTCCACCAATGGAATTGGATTACCCCGAAACTTTCGTAGATGACATTATAAGGCCAAATGTTCATAATTTACGTAAGCCACCTCGACTTAACCCGAGGTGGGCCCACAGCTCCCGATACCTATTTGTATTGTTCTATTTGTTCTATTACCGTACGATAATTAAGGAAATCTTTGGCTATTGTTCCGAATTTGATATAAGTATCTGGTAACTCGATATAAGTATTCGGGTTTGACTATTCGATATAAACGCTTTGGTATGAATGATCCGATTTGAATATTTTGATATAAGCATTCCGATGTAAATATTCCGATATAAGTATTCCGATATAAGCATCCTATTCGATATATATATACATAAGTATTCCGATCTAAGTAAGTATTCTCGGTATAAGTATTCGAGCGTCCGATATAAGTATTCGAGGGTATTCGACATAAGTATTCCGATAAGTATTCGTACGAGTATCGAGTCTTCGAGTATTCGATACGAGTATTCCCTGTAAGCCTTAATGTTCTTCATGTACGATCTCGGATCGCTTAAGGAGTCTGAAGAGGTTTCTGTATTTTAAAATGCTCATAACTTTCCGATACTAACTCGAAAGAACCCGAAACTTGTTCTCCGAATCCTCCGATGTCGGTCGATACCTATCCATTGAGTCCGGATTTATGTGCATATGGTTTCTCACTACTCGCTCGTGCAAGGCTCAATATATCCGTTCACCGCGTCCCGGCCAGGATCCGTTATCGTGCGCATGCCTCGTGTCCGTTCACCGCGTCCCGGCCAGTTCGTTATCGTGCGAGTTCCCCCGCATTGTTCACCGCGTCCCTCATAGGCGGGCCGGGTTCGTTTATGTTCATGATATGATGATATGGGGACGGTGGCCGGATGGCATATGATCCGTCCGTTCACCGCGTCCCGTACTAGTAGGGCCGGGTTCGTTACCGCGTCCCTCACCGAGGGCCGGATCCGATATCGTATATGTATATGATAATATATGGTCCGTTATGCATAATTTGCGATCCGAAGGTATGCATTTTGATATTCGGATAAGCTATGCATTTTCTGTACCTCTGATTCTGATCATGATTCTGTATGTCTTACCTCTGCATTTCTGACTTTGATGAGGCTCTGTCTACTATGCCTCTGTATTTTCGGTTCTGACCACGAATCTGTCCGGTATCTCTCTGTACGTCTGACTCTGATTATGAATCTGTCCGCACACTTCTGTACATCTGACTCTGATTACGGATCTGTTCGATATAGCTCTGTACGTCTGCGCCTGATTACGAATTCCGTCCGATATGAGACATTATCCGAACCTTCGTACGATCCGTAAACCGTCGGATATGTGCCCTCGCCGAAGCATACGATATGTTATGTGCTCCGTCTGACGTGTGAGACCCCTGATGCATTCTGTATATTCTGCACCTCTTCGGACATGCGATCTGTGATTGTAAATTAAGCATTTCGGTACTTTGGACGACTCGTTTACTTTTTGTACTCCTTCTGATATATGAGACAGTACGTACGATTTGTGTCCGAAAAAGAAGCGTTCGGTATTTTGAGTAATGTACTTATCTTTTAGTCTTGTCTTGTTCTCGCTTATGGTTCGTTTTCGTATTGCATGCCTTACATGCTCGCACATTTTCCGTACCGACCCTCTCGTCTTCGGGGTCGCGTTTCATGCCGCGCAAGTACTCCCGCATGAGCCGAAGTTATTATAGAAGATGTCCCAACAAGATGGCAAGCTCCATTCTCCCGAGGGTCGCCCAAGTCGAGTTTGTTTGTTATGATTTCGGATTTATATTAGAGACTTTGCGTACAGCGTCGTGGGTATTGATTGTCAGTCTGTACGCAGCTCCATCAACCGATATATCGGTCTGTGTTATGTAATGAAACTTTGCATAATTATAGATTTGTTCGATTTAAAGGCTACGAGAAAGGAGATTGCTGAAAATTTTGCTATGTATTTTATCTTATTTGATTTAAAAAGTTTGGCGTGACTTTGTACGCGGTAAGAGTCCGAGGGTTGTTAAAACGGCCCTGTTGGAGTGAAGGTGGTGTGTGTAAGTAAGGTCGGTGCCCATCACATCCTAATAAGGTTGTGTGAATAAATAAGTTATATTGTGCATGTTGGTGTGTTAGGCGAAAATGGGTCATGTTATATGACAAAGAACGCATTAATGTCGCTTAACGTTTTGTTGTCGTTATGTATGATGAGAATGAATGTTGTTGTATTTGGAGGTTATTGTACATTTAATGTAATTTGTATATTGATGAGAATGGCATTGTTAGAATGTGAGTTGTGGATGCAAATCATGATTTGAAAATGAGGAATGTGTTAAAGTGAGGTTCTCGAGTTTGGGGCCGATTTTGGGTGGATTGGAGCCATGGTTGGATTGTTGGAAATATTGTATGATTTGCTTAGAATGCTCTTGAATGTGGTTGGAATGAGTTCGGATTAGTATTTGAATGTATAAATGATAATGTTGGGTTGAATGTAAGCGACTAGCTTGAATGTGGTGAATGATGTCAACTTATGTAGAAAAGCGTTATTAATGATAGAATGCGTCTTGAATTGGTTATTGATGTTGTTGGGTTGATCGTTGGTGTTGTTGTTGTTGATTTGGCCGAGTTGAATTCTCGGGGATGTTGTAATTATAGGGGAAATGCTGTCGAAATTTCTGTAGACAAGCATTACTTCCAACTTGTATTCTTAAGGCTTACAAATGACATTTGGTAATTGTGACCAATTGCAGATTTTGGAGGAAATGGGAGTTGAATTTAGACAAGCCTAAGAAGCGAATAAGGTATGTGAAGCTTGCTCTTTCTTTCTCTTGGCATGTCCTAGGTATGTTAGGCTAAGATACGAGCTTTGGGGACGACTCTACTCCTCAGAATCCGAGCTTCATTTTGGCCCTTTCTCATTCAGTAGGCAATTGAATTAAGATGTCTTTTTTGTTGAAACATTTGTTCAAACATCCGTAGTTCGCCCAAATGATATTGGAGAGCCTAGAATCCTTTGTATATGACCTCGTAAGGCCTAACGACCCTAGTTTGGGGTACGCCGCCTCAATTTGACCGAGGTGGGGCTCACGCATTCCGAGGTCTCCCTATGTCGCTACGTTTGGTATATTTGCGAGATTTTGAAAGAGAACTTTTGACCATCGCTCCGATTACTATAAAATAGTTATTTTAACTACTTTATTGAGCTTGATAATACATTTTGACACATAAGAACGATTTCAGAAGGTTGTAACTTTTGTATACTAATTCCGATAAATGCGAAACTTGTTTCGCATTTTTTGATGTTAGTAAATATATTTGGTCATCGGATTTTGGAAGGTAACTTAATTATTTATTTGCTCATATGCATGTGATTTTGATACGGGATTATGGTTTCTGAAGTTCGGTTTGATATGTTTTCGAGTGACATTCGGGGAAAATTTGATTTGACTATTTTCTTGGTTTGGAAATAATAGTACGCTTTGGTTATTCTATTGGGTTTGTAATATTGATTTGTATGCCGGTACGTGATATTACCGCTGGGTATTCGGCCGCGGTATGTTATGTGATATAGTCGCTGGGTATTTGACCGCGGTATGCTATGTGATATTTGCCGGGGGTATTTGTGCCGCGGATGTTCGTGATATTGCCGCCGGGTATTTGGCCGTGGTATGTTATGTGATATGATAGTGCCGCTGGATTTTGACCGCGGTATATGGTGTGATACTGAGTCCTATACATACTTTGTTATTCTTGAGGAAAAAAAATAATAATAACTTGATAAATAAACATTTTGGTATTTTTGGATATGTACTTACTTTCCGTAATTCCGTTTCGATTATGACCCGTATTTGATTATTGTATATTTCTCGCTTTGCATACTCGGTATTTCCGTATCGACCCCCTTTCTTCGATGGGCCGCGTTTCATGCCCGCAGTGCAGTACGTACGCACCATTTGGTGACCCACCATTCTAGGACACTTTTATTTGGCTTGTTGGAGTGCTCCTCTTATTCCGAGCTCGTATTTTGGTATATATATTCGTCCGTTGCATGTACATATTTGTTTGTTCGGGGGTACGGCGGGCCCCGTCCCGTCATATGATTCCGTCGGTGATCCCGTTTAGAGGTCCGTGGATATATACGTGTGGGTTGTTCCCGATGCCGATTCGGTTATACTTGTATGATATATGTTTTGGGTATTCGTCGGTTGCGGCCATGTTTTGGTTGCGCCATTCGTCGGCTTGCATATATATATAAATGTCGATTTGTTGGCCCTGTGTGGCCTTTGTTGGTATTTTCTGCGTGCAGGGTTATTTTGGATAGTCAGAAAAACAAAGAAAACTCTGCCGAAATTTTTCTGGAAATAATATAAGTTTGAAACATGACCTTACCGGCTTCGATATATCTATGTTTGTGTTTGCAATAATTTGACACCACATGTGATATTTGTATACGTGTAGATCATTTGTGTGATCCCGTTAATATGTGTGTTCGGGTGCCCGGTTCGGGCGCTAGTCGCGGCCTACGGGGTTGGGTCGTGACGAAGTGGTATGGCACAGAGCCGTTCGTCCTCGGAATGTCCACGAGGGGTGTCTAGTAGAGTCTTGTTTATCGGTGTGTTGTGCACCACATCTATAAACAGAGGCTACGGGTATTTAGGATGTTATCTTTCCTTCGATCTTAGATCGTGCGATAGAGCCGTGTTATCGGGATGACTCTTTAAACGAAATGATATGTTTTCGTCGATACCTCCGAGGAAGGCTTATTTTACCCGTAAGACTACGGCGGCGATGAGACCCGGCGGGCCCGTATAGCTACTTCAGTGGCTCGCGCTCGGTTGAGCCGATGGTGCCTCCGACGGCTAGTTCTCGCTACGCCGCCGATGTCGGAGGGATTTGGAGCGGCACAACCGCCGGCGGGGCGGCTCCATCGCCAGCTCCCGAGGCCCCAGTACCTATACCTCCAGCTCCCCAGCCAGGGGCGGAGGATATGGACCTGCGAGAGGCGTACACATTTCTTGACTCGGTTGGTAGCGGCGGTATGTTCCCGAACGGGAGTAGGGGATGATCGTGCGGTTATGGTTGTGCGCGACGGCCACGGGGTGTGATTTTCTACTTTGTGGGCCACCAGAGTTTTTCGGGTCAAAGCCCGCAGAGGACCCTCGTAAGTTCATCCGACAGATGCAGCGCACACTGCGATTGATTAGTGCTTCCGAGACAGAGTCGGTTGAGATGGCATCCTATCGGTTGCACGATGTAGCGGCTAACTGGTACGAGTCGTGGATGCTGTCCAGAGGCGAGGGTGCCCCTCGGGGTTATGGGGCGAGTTTATTGAGGCTTCCCCGGAATTTTCTACCTCCGTGAGGGCGGGCCGGGGTAGACGATTCCTCGCTGTTATGCAGGGGTGTTGTGTCGGGAGTACGATCGAGTTTGATTCGTCGGGGAGATGTTGCTCTTTCTGTTGCCGATATGACCCACCGTGATGCACCTGTATGTGATAGGGTTGATGATTACTAACGATTGATAGCCGGTTGCTTGGTGATTCGGCGGCCCGGAAGGATGGATATCGCGCCGTATACGGTCCCATGCCGGGGTATGGAGGACCCGAGAGCGGGGCGTCGGCCGACGGGGGATTATACCGGGGCCAGCCAAGAGGGCCGATCCGCGTGCATATTCGGGGGGGTCTCTCGAGGCGAGCGGCCTCGGCGGCGGACGGGAAGCGGCTCCCTCCCCAGCCAGCGGCCAGACACACCCCCGCGCTTACCCTTGGAGCCCGGATGGTGCGGGGTACTTAGAGGCAGGAAGAGCTCCGTGGCTCCGGCCCGCGTATGGACGGAGATTTCGACGGTGGAGGCAACCCCTACCCCGATGTCCTCACTCGGTAGGGACGACACTCGGGGGAGTGTTATCGTGCCACGGTGCGCTTGCTTTCTTGGCCGGCGGGCCACTATATGAGGGATTGTCCACCGGGGGGCGGTGCAGGGGGAAAGCAACTCGGCCCTTACCGGGTTTGCGGGTTCGTCTTCCCCTTCTCGTCTATGCGCCCGACGGGGCGGGCACGCCGCGACTCCGGTAGGCCGTGGCAGGGCCGTGGCGGAGCCCCCGGTTACGGCGGTCCATCGAACCGCCTATATGCGTCGACCCGTGGACGGATCGGGAGGCGCCATCGGATGCGGGTATAGGTAATTTAGACTTCTTTAATTGGTTATGTTGATTGATGTATGAACCGTCTGTGATAATTCCCCCCCCAAATGCTTTGTAAGACCCGTAAGTTAATTTAACATTCGAGGACGAATGTTCTAAAGGGGGGGAGGATGTTATATCCCGCATTTTTGTACATTGAAACAATTCGGATTAATTGTGATAAATTAGGGACAAAACTATTCGGATACAAAGTCGAGATTTTAACCTTCGATTTTATTTTGAGACATAAGTTGTGCATGAATTTGTTGGTATGGAACAATTAGGAAAATTTGGGACCAAAATTGATAAATTGGAAGTTGAAAATCATGCAATTTATGGCCTTGGCCGTGTGGATTTAATTGGTCCCACACCATTTTTGTGTCAATTTTAATTGCTCCAACACATGGTGTGGGCCAAGGGACACATGACTAAGTCTTTCATACTAGCATAAAAGATGACTACTAGTCATTATTTTCATTTCAACACTTAGAAAAAAAAAGGAAGTTGAAGAAAACACACAAGAGGTTCTCGGCCAGAACAAGGAAAATCAACTTTCATTCTTGTCATTCCAAAATTATTTTGATGATGCAAACCCACTATTTCGAGGTCCCTAAGTAGCGTGGAGGTGTTGTTGGAGCGATCAACCCATTATTTTCATCCTTGGAAACCCTAGGCATATTGTGGAATTGAAGAGAAAAGGTAAGATTTGATTATGTTTTGTGTTATAAAGGTTGTATGTTGTTGTAGTATGTTAAATGGATGAAAATCATGAAATATGGATGTTGGAAGTGAGTTGTGTGTGTGTAGCATAGGCCGTGCAAGATGGTGTGTGTGTTGTGTTGTGTTGAAACCATGAATTAATGCCTAGTTAGTTTATTATGATCATTGTAAGGTGAAGAACGATTGAGAATCATCCATATATGTATATGTGTAGTGTTGGTAAAATGGGTCATGTTATATGACAAAGAACGCATTAATGTCGCTTAATGTTTTAGTTGTTGTTGTTATGAATTCTATGTTGAGAATGAATGTTGAATGACTCAAATTGATGTTGTAATGTATGCGGACTGATTTGGAGGTTATTGTACATTTAATGTAATTTGTATGTTGATGAGAATAGCATTGTAGAATGTGAATTGTGGATGCAAATCATGATTTGAAAATAAGGAATGTGTTAAAGTGAGGTTCTCGGTTTGGGGGCTGAATTCGGGTGGATTGGAGAAAAATTTGGGTTGTTGGAAATGTTGTATGAATTGCTTAGAATGTCTTTAAATATGGTTGGTATGGGTTCGGATTAGTATTTGAATGTATAAATGATAATGTTGGCTTGAAGGTAAGTCGTCGAATTGAAATTATGAATGTTGTTGATTGATGGAAAAGAGAGCTATTATTGTTGTATTGCCTTTCGGATTGATTATTAATGTTGTTAGGATGGTTGTTGTTGTTGTTGTCGATTGATATGGCCGAGTTGAATTCTCGGGGTGTTGTAATTATAGGGGAAATGCTGTCGAAATTTCTATAGACAAGCATTACTTCCAACTTGTATTCTTAAGGCTTACAAATGACATTTGGTAATTGTGACCAATTGCAGATTTTGGAGGAAACGGGAGTTGAATTTAGACAAGCCTAAGAAGCGAATAAGGTATGTGAAGCTTGCTCTTTCCTTCTCTTGGCATGTCCTAGGTATGTTAGGCTAAGATACGAGCTTTGGGGACGACTCTACTCCTCGGAATCCGAGCTTCATTTTGGCCCTTTCTCATTCAGTAGAATTGAATTAAGCATGTCCTGTTTTGTTGAAACATTTGTTCAAACATCCGTAGTTCGCCCAAATGATATTGGAGGGCCTAGAATCCTTTGTATATGACCTCGTAAGGCCTAACGACCATAGTTTGGGGTACGCCGCCTCAATTTGACCGAGGTGGGGCTCACGCATTCCGAGATCTCCCTATGTCGCTCGTTTGGTATATTTGCGAGATTTTGAAAGAGAACTTTTGACCATCGCTCCGATTACTATAAAATAGTTATTTTAACTACTTTATTGAGTTTGATAATACATTTTGACACATAAGAACGATTTCAGAAGGTTGTAACTTTTGTATACTAATTCCGATAAATCTGAAACTTGTTTCTGCACTTTCCGATGTTAGTAAATATATTTGGTCATCGGATTTTGGAAGGTAACTTAATTATTTATTTGCTCATATGCATGTGATTTTGATACGGGATTATGATTTCTGAAGTTCGGTTTGATATGTTTTCGAGTGACATTCGGAGAAAATTTGATTTGACTATTTTCTTGGTTTGGAAATAATAGTACGCTTTGGTTATTCTATTGGGTTTGTAATAATGATTTGTATGCCGGTACGTGATATTACCGCTGGGTATTCGGCCGCGGTATGTTATGTGATATAGCCGCTGGGTATTTGGCCGCGGTATGCTATGTGATATTTGCCGCTGGGTATTTGGCCGCGGTATGTTCTGTGATATTGCCGCTGGGTATTTGGCCGCGGTATGTTATGTGATATGATAGTGCCGCTGGATTTTGACCGCGGTATATGGTGTGATACTGAGTCCTATACATACTTTGTTATTCTTGAGGAAAAAAAAATAATAATAATAATAACATGATAAATAAACATTTTGGTATTTTTGGATATGTACTTACGTTCCGTACTTCCGTTTCGATTATGACCCAGATTTGATTATTGTATATTTCTGCTTTGCATACTCAGTACATATTCCGTACTGACCCCCTTTCTTCGGGGGCTGCGTTTCATGCCCGCAGTATATGTACGCACCATTTGGTGACCCACTAGTCTAGGATACCTTTATTCGTTGTTGGAGTGCTCCTCCTTATTCGTGAGCCGTATTTTGGTATATACTTTCCGATGTACATATTTGTTTGTTCGTGGGTACGGCGGCCCCGTCCCGTCATATGATTCTCGTCCAATGTTTAGAGGTCCGTGGATATATACGTGTGGGTTGTGCCTAGGGACATGTTCGGTTAGACTTGTATGATATATGTTTTGGGCGATTCGTTCGCCATGGCAGCCTTGTCGGATAGCTTGCGTATATATATATATAAATGTCGATTTGGCTTACGTGTGGCCTTTGTTGGTATTTTACGCGTGCGGTGGTTATTTTGGATAGTCAGAAAAACAAAGAAAACTCTGCCGAAATTTTTCTGGAAATAATATAAGTTTGAAACATAGCCTTACCGGCTTCTGATATATCTGTGTTTGTGTTTGCAATAGTTTGACACCACATTTGATATTTGTATACGTGTAGATCATTTGGTGTGATCCCGTTGAATATGTGTGTTCGGGTGCCCAGTTCGGGCGCTAGTCGCGGCCTACGGGGTTGGGTCGTGACAGGCCCAACATGACCACACGTGTTACCCTTTCTTGTTTACTTTCCCTTTTCGAACTTTTCAACTTTACCTTTCAATCGTATGTCAATACCGTACTTGACATATATCTTTCGTACCTTTACTTACCTGCATGCTTTATAGCTTCCCATATCGTTAATCGTCTTCCTGTGTCAACGCCATTCTCTGCCGCAACCACAGGTTAGCGTAAAGAAATCTCATTTCCTATGACTTGGCTCTATGGCACGATCTAAGAGGCGAAAGAAAAGTAACCACCCTAAATGCCCGTAGCCTCCCGTTTATAAGTGTGGCCAGCTTCACACCATAAACAAGGAGACTCTACCGGACACGACTTCGTACAACCCCAGGACGAACCGCTCTCGATCCCAATTTGTCACACCCTAATTTCCGTTAGGGCGTGATGGGCACCCGACCCTTATTTATAGGGCCGAGCAACCCGCTGACTCACATAATACTCATAATCACGCTAGCTTTCAAATCATGACACAAATACATAACGAAAGTTTTTCGAAGGATAATATGCTTTTACTTTTCTCGAATCAAATAAAACTTGTAACATATAAAACTTATAGTACAATGCGTAATACTACATCGGCTTACATAGCCGCTTACATAACCGACATCTTATACCCACACACCGTCTCCGCAAAGTCTCTAGCACTGTTGGTGAAACCATAACGTAATACTCGACTCGGATATGACTCCGAGAAAGCGGAGCTCGCCAATCCCGTAACATCTTATTCGAATATTGTCACACCCTTAATTTCCGATAGGGTGTGATGGGCACCCGACCCTTACTTAGGACCGAGCGAACCCTCTGACTGTCATAGCACTCGTAGTCATAATGGGCCCCTAACCGGCCATAAACGCGTGATGAATTTTTTTTTTTTTTTTTTTTTTTAAACAATATACGTTATACCTTTCAAATCAACCTAACTTGCGACCGTACAAAATACGTAATATCATGTATACAATACGACGGCTTATAGAGCGCTCACAACCGACGTCTTAGACACACGGCTACGCCCTCGCAAAGTCTCTAACATGATCAGATACCATAACATATGTATACCCTGACTCCGCAACACTCCGGAGAAAATGGAGCTCGCCACCTTCTTCCGAACACCTTCGCTAACGTCATTAGCTCGCACAGGTGTGCACGCGCGGCATGAACGCGCCCCCGAAGAAAGGCCGGGGTACGGAATATGTGCGAGTATGTAAGGTACGAAGCAAGATAAAGCATGAATATAAACATCATGGGATCATAACGGATACGAAAAATGAAGTAAGAAAGTAACTTTTTGTTTCTTTTGTTTAAAAAGTCTCTTTTCATAGGAGTCGAAAGTAGGACCTATATCGGATCACGTCACCTCATCTCATGTCACGTCATGTCGTAGCGTATCGTATCATGTCGTAGCGTATCATATCGTGTCATAGCGTATCATATCATACCGTAGCGTATCATGTCGTGGCATAGCGTAGCGTGTCATGTCATAGCATAGCGTGTCATGTCATATCACGGCGTTTCATGTCATATCATAGCATATCATGTCATAGCATAGCATATCATGTCATAGCATAGCATATCATGGCATAGCATAGCATATCATAGCATATCACATCATGTCATGTCATAGCACCGAACAACGTCGGCTCGCCCACATAGCGCCGAAATACCTCGGCTCGCCCATATATCCGCGTCCGGCATCCCGCGTCCGGATGATAAGCCACCCGGTGGCAATGAAACATAGTTCCCTTCCCATTTTTCATGTATCCCTACCCCACCCCATGTTCATATACATATCCTTGTCATCATAGAATCATGTTCACGTTTTAGTCATAAAAGCTCTTGAAATCATCAAATTTGGTTTTTGGAAAAAAAGGAATATTTTGGAAAACATTTGCAAACCTTTTTTTTTTTTTTTGGAAGAACTCATGCGTTAAAGCCATTACTTCTAGCTTTTGAAAATGAAATCGTTATGGAAACGTTTAGCACATCTCACGTAATTACAATCGTGGTAGAAACGTATCGTCGACACATTCGTCATAGGCATTTCTCCATATTTGACGTCATTGTTACCAAAAGATAAACCATATTCATCGTTTCAGGCATAAAGGCTTTCGACCTCTTAGGCTTTGGTCTTTGCAACACATGGACCTCCTGGAGAACATTTACGAATCTGCGAGGGAATACTTGTCTTAGAATCCTAGGCTTAATAAAGTTATCTAGCAAGGTTTTAGGACATTCCGGTACCGTCGGTGAAAGTTGCATATATTCAAGCTACCTTTCCAATGAAACATAGCAAGTGTAATTCAATTCTATTGAATGAATAGTGATCAAATTCCAACTTAGGTTTCTAGAGATTGAGTGGTCCCCGAGGCTCGTGTTCATACCTATTATGTCTAGGACATGCCAAAGAAGGAAGAGTAAAGCCTTACATACCTTTTCCGCTTCTTGCACTTCTCCAAATTCACGCTCCAAATTCGCCAAAATCTACATTTTGGTCACATTTACCAAACAAGAATTAGTGCATTTAGAGATTGAATCTTAAGGTACTACTTGTCTACCGAAATTTAAAAGACTTCCCTTGTACATACACCATCCCCAAAATTCAACTTAGCCAATCTCAATCAATAACAATCAAGAATTCAACCCGGCCAATCTATCAACAACAATGCCAACAATCATTCTAGCAACACTTCAATATTCAATTCAACCCAAAATCTTCCAAATACCATAAGAATTCCAACAATACATTTATTTCTTTCAAACTCGTAAACTATCTCAACAATTCCATAAGTTACCAACATCATTTTCATCAACTCAAACGACTATATTAAAATTACATTATGTTCCAAATCAGCCCACAACAATTATGATTTCCATTTGAGTCATCAAACCTTCATTTTTCATCACATAATCTACAACAATCAATCACCAAAATACTATATAAAATGAGTTCATTATATTCTACCAAAAACGGTCCTATACACGAACATCAACATGTGTAATTTCATCAATTTCATTCATTTTCTACACATCACAACAACACACAAACATGCTAAATTCAATTAACTCTCCATTCCTACACAACCACACACACTCACAAGCTTCAACTTCCATATCTTTGTGAATTTCATTCACTTCTACATATCTCAACATGTACAAATCATGCATAACATATAGAAATAAGGATTAGTTCTCACCTTTTTCCTCCAACTTCTTCACTTGGCTAGAATTGGTAACTTGTATGATTATGAGTTTTTCTTGTTCCAACAATTATCCCATGTTGTGAGGGCCTTCCAATGAGTTGAAAGCTTGAAGAAAACACCCTTCATGGTCACCTATATGGGGCTGGTTCGGCCAGCCCCTCAAAGCCGTTTCCCTCCTCCTTTTTTTTCATCTTTTTTTCTTGAACTTTCTTGAAGTTAAATGAATTGGTCTTGGTTTTTTTTTCATGACATAGATATATATATATAACCATAGGCACATGACTTAGTCATGTGCACTCTTTGGACGTTTTTCCCCTTCCTTTTTCTTTCTTTTTTTTTTTCTCAAATTTTCTAGAAATTTCCTTAAGTGAAAATGACAAAGATGACTTAATTATCATCTTTTGCTCCCATGTTAATAACCACATGTGGCCCTATGGCCCACTTACATAATATGACCACCTAGTCATTATTTTCATGCAATGACCAACTTTCAATAATTAACCTTTGGCCCCAAATTTTTCTCCTTAATGCTTCCTTCCAATAAAATCATAAACCATTTGTCGTCAAACAAAGTCGAGAGATAACCTTGTCCATAATTCTTCGCAACCCACTTAAAATATTCCGACGTGCGAATTGCGAGATATAACAAATATCTTCAGCTCACCTGGGTGTACCTGCGCGGCATGAAACGCAGCCCCCAAAGAAAGGGGGTCGGTACGGGATATGTCTTGAGTATGTAAAAAACATGACACCTAGTAGCTGGATCATCTTTGAAGTAAAGAGCTCGGAAAAATCACAAGACTTGTCTTTGAAAACATAAATCATGCATATCAATGTCATAAAATCATCGTAAAAACATGTAACGTGCCCCGCCCTCTAATGAGGGATGCGGTGAGTAAAATCATAATATACATATATAAAGTGTACATATAACGTGCCCCGCCCTCTCTAAGGAGGGACGCGATAATCAAAATCATCATATGCGTGTACATGTAACGTGCCCCGCCCTCTAGTGAGGTACGCGGTAAAGGGAATCATCATATGCCATCACGGCCACCTCCCCATATCATCATATCATATAACGTGCCCCGCCCCGCTAGCATGGGACGCGGTAAATATAATGTGCCCCGCCCCTCTGAGGGACGCGGAACAACGCAACGAGGTGCACGAATACATGCCCGGCCCGGACGCAATGAGAAGGACATATTGAGGCCGGCACGAGCAGAGTAGTGAGAAACCATATACACATAAATCATTTTCGAGACTCGATGAAGTAAGGTTTGAATGAATTGTCATTTAAAAATCGGACAATAGTCATAGCAAATATAACTTGGATCGGTGCTCGGAAACATATCAAATATCATAAGTATATCAAAGTATCGTAGGGACCATAATCGTATATCAAATCATTCCGAGCCTGCCTATGAAAATCAAAGTCATTATACGTTACAAAACATTCTACGAACGTTTCAAAGCAATTCGGTTGTTTTTACAAAAGTTGCGGACATTTTAGACATGAAATCTTTTAGGAACAAAATCCTTTATGCATTATTTGAAACCCAAGCATACATAAGACTTAAAAACTATATGAAATATGTCGCATTATGGGGCAAATAAGAATCATATACATACTGGAACGTAAGAGTGGAATTACCCCAAGGCACAAGTCATGTTATACCTTAGTTACGTCTAAGACATGCCAAGAAGGAAAAAGTAAGCCTTACATACCTTAGCCGCTTCCTAAGCTAATTCGAGCTTACGTCTCGACTTATCACGATCTACAATAATGTCATTAGGTATCAACCATTAGCCATAACACTTGAGAATCCAATTCCAAATTAACACTTTGTCTACAAAAATTTCGGCAGCATTTCCCCTATAACTTCAACATCCCCGAGAATTCAACTCGGCCAAATAAAAAACAACCAAACCAACAATCATAATAACAATATCAATAATCAATTCACATTTTGTTCAAGACAATCCAACCCAAATCT
>NW_026713661.1:0-26775 GCF_029784015.1 Lycium ferocissimum | reverse complement strand
TCCCCAAAAACCTTGATCAAATTTAATTTTCTTTCAAGAAATTCAACTCCTTAGAAGTTTTATATTAACGTGGAGTTGATTTTAGAGCAACAAGAACAAGAATAAATTCAAGGCACAAGTTGGAGCCAAGTTGGAAAGCCAAGTATTAAAGGTAAGGTTTAATCTCCTTTTGCATGTGTTGTGGATGGTTTGAATGTGTTATAGTATGTAGAAATGAATAGAAATTATGGAATTATGTATGTAGATGTTGAGGCCGTGTAGGGGCTGTTCGTGTAGGGAAATGGTTAATTGATTTACTTGATATTTTGGTTGTTGTTATTATGGATTTTGTGATGAAATTGAAAGTAGTTGATGGTTCAAATTGGAGATGAAATCGTTGTGGGCTGTTGTAGAAGATAGTATGTCACGACCCAAACCCGTAGGCCGCGACTAGTGCCCCAGCTGGACACTAACATACATGCCTGTTAGCTATAATCGACTCCACAAATCGGGCATGATAAGAAACTTATATATAAAAAGGGCAAGATGTCATCTCAAACCGTTGCATATGTATATATACAAAACAATACGTCTCCGTGGGGTCACAATACGCAAGATAATAACATCGTACATAAGCGCGCCAAGGCTATCATAACATGTGGGTACACCCCAACTAAACATGAACGCAAGCCGACAAGGCCGCCACTACATACAACATACCAGTATATATATACGCAAGCCGACAAGGTCATACGAATGGGAACGTCCCAAAACATATATCATACGCACAAAAGCGAACAACAACTATATACAAACCCACACATATGTCTACGGCACCTCTAAGAGTAACAACAATATCATATGACGGGACAGGGCCCCGCCGTATCCCTGGATCGACACATATATACAACAAAGGATCTGTACCCAAAGGAAGCTAGGCTCCGAAAGAAGGGAGCACTCCAAGATACCTGAATTAGGATCCTAAACTGGCGGATCACCAAATCGAGTGTTTGTACCGCGGCATGAAACGCAGCCCCCCGAAGAAAGGGGTCGACGGAATATGTACTGAGTATATAAAGCATAAAGTACAGTAAACGGGATCATACTGAAATACGGGATATAAAGAAACTAACATAGTAACCAGAATAACCAAAAAGCTTACCTTTGAAACGTAACTCATATGTGACCATATCATACCCAACTCATTATAGGACTTAGTAACATAATTAGATAGTCATCCTGAACATATGCATATATATAACGTGTCCCGCCCTCTAGTGAGGGACTCGGGTAAGTAAAATCATCATATACATACACATATAACGTGTCCCGGCCCTCTAGCGAGGGACTCGGTGAAATAAGTCATCATATGCCCTCCTGGCCGCCATCCCCATATCATCTTATCATCATGTCATCATATCATCATATATATATATACATATAACGTGTCCCGGCCCTCTAGTGAGGGACTCGGTGAATGATATAATAAAGCTGTGCACGAGAACATGTCCTGGCCCGGACTCAGTGAAAGATGTAACAACAAGCACGAGCGGAGTAGCAAGTAACCATATACATATAAGACATCATTTGAGATTCATTAGACCCGTAAACTAATCAACGCTCGAGTATTAAAATGATAGTCATGTTAAGTTTCCGCTAATGTCATTAAGAACTATATTAAGGAAAACCTCAGAAGTCATAAGCATGTGTCAAGTCAATCCGAGTCAGTTTACAAAAGTTATGACATTATTCATTATAGGATCTTTTAGGAATAGGAACTTTTATACATCATTTACTTACTTAGTCATACAAAAGACTCGAGGGCAATAGCCCGATCATCATAAGGAATTCAATATCAAGAAGTGAATAGGAATCATAAAACATGCTCGGAATATGAATAGAGTTACCCCAAAGCTCATATCGTTTCATGCTTACATCTAGGACATGCCAAAAGAAGGAAAGGATAGGCTTTACATACCTTTAGCGTTTACTCGCAACGCAACTCGTATACGCTGCCCAATAGTATCTCAACCTATATTAAGACGTCAAGAATTACGATTAACTTACGAAGAGGTTCAAACGCATCCTAATGTTAGTAACTCCCTTCTAAACAATTTGACGACATTTCCTTTACATTCAAATCAACTACGTACAATCAAGCCAACACCAATGGTCATGCGTTCAAGTGCTAACCCGAGACCATTTAAACAAGACTCGACAACGCTTCGAAAAACCCACATAACATCTCAAATAGCCCAACCAATAAACCATACCACCCGAAATTCCAATTCAACAAGAACAACAACAACACATTCTTTTCTTTCAATTTCATAAACTATACCAACAACCACATGTTGACAACATCATTTACATAACTATAACAAACTATATTAACATCATATTAACTCCTACAACAGCCCACAACAATTACAACTTCAATCTAGAATCATTAAACCTTCATTTTCTCCATACAATTCATAACAACAACAATCAAATACCAAGCAAAATTAATCCATCCTTTCCACGTATAACAGCCCCTACACGGTTTGGACAGCCTTCCAACATCAACATACATAATTTTTATACACATCTACACATCACCACACGTTCAAATCATTCACAACACATTCAAGAGAAGATTGAATCTTACCTTATAGACTTGGTTTCTCAACTTGGTTCCAACTTGTGCTTTGAATTTATTCTTGTTTTTGTTGCTCTAAGCTCAGCTCCATGTTATTATACACTTCCTAATGAGCTGAATTACTTGGAAAAATAATTTTTTGATCAACAACACCTAAGCTTAGTCTCGGCCAGCCATGGCCGAGAGCTTTCTCTCTCTAGTTCTTAGGTTTCTTGACTTTGGAGAAGATGAAAATGACTAAATAGTTGATGAATGATTCATCATTTTATATATATATGAAGTCCAAGGGCTGGACATGTGTCCCACCCAAAACGTGGGCCAATTATACTTGGCCACGTCACGGGTGGGGCCCACACGGCCACTATGGCCAATTAGTGATGTGATTAAGCATTAATCCCACTTTAATAATCTAATCTTGGTTAATTAATCCCTAATCTCCAATAATATTTCCATACCAAATAAAATTTATAAGCAACTTGTGATTAAAACAAAATCGGAGATTAAAAATCTCTACCCCGTATTCCAAAATAGTCTTGTCCTTAACTTGTCGCGATTAGCTTTAGAATGTCCCAATGTTTAAAAATATGGGATATAACATCCTTCCCCCCTTTAGAACATTCGTCCTCGAATGTTAAGTTAGTCTTACAGGGTCTTATAAGCACTTCGAGGGAAACTCTTCTATAGTTATCATATACAGTTCACTTAACATTCAACATAGCCATTTTAAGGGTTTAGATTACCTGTAGGTGTAGGAAATAAGTGAGGATATTTCTTTTTCATCTCTTCTTCAGCTTCCCAAGTCATCTCCTCTCTGTTATTGTTCCGCCACAGTACCTTGACGGAAACCACGTCTTTAGTACGCAACCTTCTCACCTGACGGTCCAGTATGGCTACAGGGTTCTCTTCATACGATAACTTCTCTGTCACTTGGATATCATCCACGGGAAATACCCTGGAAGGGTCACCAATGCATTTGCGAAGCATAGACACATGGAATACCGGGTGTACTGCTTCCAGATCAGATGGTAGGTCTAATTCATAGGCAACCTTGCCTACTCTACGGACAATCTGATAAGGCCCAACATACCTCGGGCTAAGCTTCCCCTTCTTACCGAATCTCATCACACCTTTCATGGGCGATACCTTCAAGAATACCCAATCGCCAACCTGGAACTCCAAGTGTCGACGTCGATTATCTGCATATGATTTCTGTCGACTCTGGGCTGCTAATAATCTTTCCTGAATAAGCTTTACTTTATCAACTGCTTGCTGAATCATATCTGGGCCAATTAACTTAGTTTCACCGACATCGAACCAGCCAATAGGTGACCTGCACTTTCTGTCATATAGAGCCTCATACGGTGCCATCTGGATGCTGGAATGGTAGCTGTTATTATAAGCGAATTCAATAAGTGGTAATTGATCATCCCAGCTACCTCTGAAATCAATAACACAGGCCTGTAACATATCTCTAGCGTCTGAATAGGACGCTCGGCCTGTTCGTCAGTCTGAAGGTGAAATGTTGTGCTAAGACTCACCTGTGTTCCCAATTCCCTCTAGAATGATCCCCAGAAGTTAGCTGTAACCTGAGCTCTTTTTCCGATATAATAGATGTGAGAACCCCATGAAGTCTTACCATGTCCTTGATATATAACCTCACATAATCCTCAGCTGAATAAGTAGTCCTGACTGGAAGAAAGTGAGCTGATCTTGTCAGCCTATCTACATTAACCCATATAGAATCATATTTCTGTGGAGTGCGAGGTAATCTCGTAATGGAATCCATATTCTGGGATCTTCAGCCTCATGTATTACCTCTCGACTCCTTTAAAAGACTTAAGCTGTCACCCTGCTTTTTAGCTCTTAATCCCTATCCTTAGAGTGAGTTATCAAGTAGCGATGAAGTCCCCTCATATAATAACTCTACATAGTTGCTCTGTGCTTTAACTATCATTCATTGGTATAAGACAGATCCAACTTGTAACACTCTAGGCACATTGTCTCGTGTCATTTCTTTGACTCTAAATCAAACTCTTCTATTGCCTCTTTACTCAGATTCTGCTCTTAGTTTTTCTGTTACACATTATGTTGCAACCCTTACAAGAACATGCGAAGGTACTCAGCGTCGTTTCACTAATCTTTATGCTTTACTTGCCTTCTCCTCTCTTATCTTACAATCAGTTTCGGGGTAAACATTCGACTCAACCATAGCCATGTCCTATTTGCCCTCAGTACTGATTCTATCTCGACAATTTGGCTTAAACCATCTTTACATCTTTCTGTAATGTACCCAAATATCATAACTGCATTTCATTATTGAGTCCTTACTCCTCTTACCAAATATTCACTCACTTGGTCTTACGCTTAACATACAATTATTCGTAGGTTGCATAACTATTCTTACACAATTTGTACAAGGTATGTCCAATCTGGGACATAGTCCTTCCGTTTCCTGGTTCATTCTGCTTTACATATTTCATTCTTACTAAAACTCGCTCGTCCTATCTTCTCATACTTCTTTTCCCTTCCTTTAATCACTCTTTGATTTCCTCATTTCCTACCATAGGAGATTTTCTACTCCCTCTCCTTTGTTACTTATAGGTCGCAATATCATTAGCGAATAACTCCACTGCCAATATTTTAGCCTCGAATCCTGTATAGCATCTCTATCCTTCACAATGTCTCTTAAATTACTCGTTACCACTCTCTTGTCGTGCTTTCCTTTTTCATACGCACCCATTTTCTAATGTCACATCATTCAAGACTTCTACAAATAATCCTTAGCACTGTCTCCATTACTATCCTGACTTTTATTCATTTATTGCTGGCTTTCAGATCTTACTAATTTGTTTCAGCAAGGGACCTCACTTGAAGCTCAAACATCATATAAAATATATCGCAGCGTCAATTGTTTCCATCTCACCTTTGCATTTCTCTCACCCACTTCCCCCCTTTAAGGGTGTACTCATACCGTTATTCGTTTATACTCTGTTCCATGTCCTTATTTCTAATTTCAAATTCATTTGATCCTTTTTCCAATTCGCTTGGTATACTGTACCTTATCCATGTCTTTTCCTTATAATGTATGACTTTGATTATCCACGTACGAAATCTTAACAACATCACGAAGCAACGAGAACCTTCTTATATTTATAGCACCAATTTTTCCTGATAATCTGTACTCGAGTAATGCGACCAACGTAGCAACTCGTCCGAGGCCACATCCCACACATTCCAACCAATAGTTAATTGGTACTTGTAGTCGTTCCCATCTCAATTAGGCAGCACTTATATTCCGACGATAAGTGTCCAAAGTTCTCTCGAAATATTATCTTTATCCCAACCTGTATCATCTGTTTCCTTTGATGAGTTTATAATACACCATTTGTTCCTCAAGCCTACCATCCTTGTCCCTTAAGGATTCCACTATTTTCGAGGTGAAGTCGTGTGCACGTAGTACCCCCTTATGCCTTATGTCTTTTCACCTTGTTGTGTACCCAACACTGGCTTCTAACTTACTTGAAAACATGTCAAGTTTGTCTTGATAATGGTCTTATTTTATCACCATGTCGTCGTACTACACTTTTAAGTCCATAACTATATATTCCCCTTTCGTTCCATACTCGTACTCAATTAACTACGTCTATCTTGGGTGCTTCCATTAGAATCCCCTTATCATTTCTCCCGTTTATGTCTATCTCTTATCCTGCACACGAGGAATTTTATGCTACCCTTGTGTCATTCAAAAAGCATCATTTCGCATAACCCCTTTTTCATTTTTAAAATGTATTTCATTCATCCCTACCGTCCTTATCATATTAGTCATCTCCTAGCACTCACTCTACCCCGTTGCTTATCTTTTATAACTGGGTCTTTCACAGTCCCGTCACTTATAGTACTCGTATCCTTGGCTACACATGTCATGATCTATTATTATGATGTTATCTCGCTCTCTTCTTATTTCCCTCTTCCAATTACCCTTTCTTTTCTTACGTCGCATTGTCACACCCCGATCTTGATCAGGGTGTGATGGGCACCCGACCCTTACCTAGGGCCGAGCGAACCCTCTGACTCTTATCACGTACTGAAATTTTTTTTGAAATCTCTACGTCAAGTATACACAACAAGGCTGTTGAAATATTCTTTTGTTGCTTTAGAATCAAATAAAATGTGTAACTATACAGAACTTGTATCGTAGTACAAACTGACTCCTGAAACCCACGACTCTGTCTGCAAAGTCTCTAACTGTAATCGGACTCCTGGCACGTGTACTCTGACTCGGCTACACTCCGGCCAAATGGAGCTTGCCAACTTCGCTGGAACATCTTCTATATTGACTTCGATCCGTCTGGGTGTACCTGCGTGGCATGAACGCAGCCCCCGAGGAAGAGGGGTCAGTACGAGCAATGTACTGAGTATGTAAGACATGAACAGTAACAACACAGTAAGAGCTGTAGAGTATATCATGTAAAGAGAGTATTCTGTATATACGAGATATATCATGGGAAGCTGTGTCTGTACACATGGAACAGATCACGCGTAGAACAAAGAATCCTGCGAGCAATAATAATCCATGCCGTATGAAAACGTAGACAGTATCATAGGGTAAAGGAGTAACCTGTACATAGAAAACAGATACTTTCCAGAAAACGGTACATTTTGCTTGCAGTACAGACGCCGAATTCATCGGCTCTCCCACCCCCCTCCCCAACAGTGTCCCAAATATATCATATTATATATATATATATATATATATCACAGAACAGACGCCGCGTACGGCTCTCCCATAAATCCCGCGTCCGGGATCCCGCGTCCGGATGATAAGCCACCGAATCGGGGACACAGTTGCCCTCCCCATTCCCCACACATACAGTGTATACAGATACATTCATCAATATCAGGTTTTATATACATTACCATATAAACAATTAAACAAAGATACACGGGAGCCCAAGGAAAAGCTATAACGCTATCGGAGTGACGTAAGGTCGGTAACCTCCGATTTTATTATGAAATAACCATGGGCGCTTTATCTCACCTTGAAGGAACTAGTAGTAAGGCGAGACAATCAATGGAGGTCAACATTATGAATAAACATGGAGTAGAATCATAGTATAGCATTTCATGTACTTTGGAACCTTTAGACATGAGATCATTCTCGTCATAGTTATCATAGTACCATTCTCATTTTCTTTGACATCGTCTTAGCCATTGAAAAACATGGCCTTGACTATTATCGTTATATACCTTTCTTATTCCTGGCTTCATTATTATCATCATAGAACTATAGTCGTTGTTTTAGTTAGTAGGACTTTCGATGTTATAGGGCTTGGTTTTTAAAGAAAAACTGAGTATTTTGGAAAAACACTGGTAAACTTTTTAGAGAAGAAAATCATGCGTTGGGGTCGAAGGTTTAGTTAAAACAACTACTAATTTGATACTAGGAACAATAACCAAAAACTTTTATTAGCTATAGCATGAAGATAAGCTTAATGTAACAATAAGAAGGATTTGGGAATAGTGGGCCCGCCTCGGTCGAATGAGGCGGCGTACACAATTTACGTATAATACATTTCATAATGTTGCTTATGGAAGTCTTAGGATGATCGGGTCGTATTCTTGCAAGTCCTAGGGTGTTTCGACCTTTCTTTCACTATTTAAGCATTTTTGGTTCAATGCCGCTGAATGAATAGTAACTAGTTTTCAATCTCGGATTTCTAGAGTTAGGGAAGTCCCCGAGGCGCGAAATCAAGCCTATACGTCTAGGACATGCCAAAGAAAGAAAGTAAGGTCTTACATACCTCTTTCTGCTCCTTCTGCTACTCCAAATCCAAGTTGCAAATCCGCCAAAATCTATGATTTGGTCACATTTACCAAAACTTGATTAGTGCCTTTGGAAGTTGATTCTTTAAGGTAACACTTTGTCTGCCGAAATTTCGACAGCATCTCCCCTGTAAATGTACCATCCCCGAGATTCTAACTCGGCCCAATTCAACAACAACAACCCGAGAATGGAACTCGGCCACATTATCAACAATAATTACAACAACTTTTCTAACAATCTTACAACATTCAAAATGACCTAATGCCATCCGAAACCCTCAACTTCAACAAAAGTATTGACCACACATTCCTCTTATTCTAGATTCATAAACCATATCAACAACCATGCATTATTAACATTATTCATACAATTACATAAACCATGCTAGTGTTGCATTAACTTCTTCCATAATCCACCAACAATTACAACTTCATTGCTAACCATTAAATCCACGTTTTGCATCATGGAATCTACCATAACAACAACTAGAATGTCACATAGAATCAATTCACCATGACTTGCCAAACCACCTATCATTCGACCACAATAACTATATGCATTCTCATGGATTCTTCATTCCTACCATAAAATTCACAACAACAAGAAGCAAAATGTCAAGTGAACTCAATTTATTCCATCTATACTATGGCAGCCCCTATTCGGCCATGCCACCATCACACTCACCTTCATGAGTTTCATTCATTTTCTACACATATTAACAACAAGCAACACACTACATAACATCAATCCATTTTCTTCCATACAACATAACACACACGGCCACAACTACCATATGCATAGTTTCATGTTTTTCATCCATTTCACCTTACAACAACATGCACCAAGTATCCATAACACATAAAGGAAGGTTGTTTCTTACCCTTTTCACTTAGTCCTCCAACTTGGCCAAGGCTTGAGGTTGCAAGAAAGAATGCTTCTTTCCTTCCAACAATTATACCATGTTGAAGAGGGCCTCCAAATTAGTGGAAATACATGGAGAAAATGATTTTTGGATCAAAATTTCAAAGGGTGGTTTTTACCTTGCCTTGGCCGAACCACCCCTAGTCTCTCCCCTTCATTTTCTTTCTTTCTTTCTTTCTTCTTTTCTTCAATTAAAAGATGACTCCAATTATATATATACATGCCTCCAACCATTTTTCCATATTTATGTTTTAGCCCCTCAATTATGGCCTTATATTCTCCTTCTCCCTTTCTAGATTTTTCTTCTTTTTTCTTGACTTTTCTTTTCTTTTCTTGAACTTCTTCACTTGGTCAAAGAAGACCAAGTGTCTTCCTTGATACACTTTGGTCCCTTTCAAGACTTTTTCTAGTACTTGGTGAAATTACTATTTTACCCCTCGACTTTCTTTAATATTACCATTTTGTCCCCGACCTTCCACATTATTTTCACGGCCCATTTTGCGAATTTCTCTTCTTGCCCTTAGCCTTTCTCAATATTTCCATCCACTAATATTCATAAATAATATTCATAACCAACTTATGTACTAAAATAATTTTTCGAAGATGGTCTTGCCCTTAACTTCCCGCAATTGTCTTGAAATATTCCGACGTACAAAATGCGGGATATAACATCCTTCCCCCCTTTTGAAACATTCGTCCTCGAATGTTCGACTAGTCCTACAGGCCCTCATAAGCATCCCGGGGGAGCTCCCTTTTTTATAGTTATTGTTGTCCTTCATACTATCTTTTAGGCTATCCAACACCACCGTATCAACTATTTCTATCTCATCCCTACATTTTTCTCACCTGCTTCCCTCCTTTTAGGGCGCACCTATACCATTATCCATTTATACTTCGTCTCATATCCTCATTCCCGATCTCAATCTACAAAAGGAATAATAATAGCTTACTTGGCAACACTTATACCATTTACTCTTGCTACCACTCGAACTTCGGTACCCTTACTCGATTAATGCTTTTGTACCGTAACTTCGGTTGCTGGGATTCACATGCCCACCGATAACATCATATTTGGGATATCTTACACCTTCACATATACATATATTCAATTGCTACTAACTAGCCCACGAGACGCGTCCAAACGCTGTTCAAGCCTATCCTAGTTCTAGTGGCCGTGATGTACTTTTGTCTCTTCGCCATTCTCGGCCTACCTCGTCCCGTATGTCCTCTTATAGTCTCCAACCATTCCGTATATTCTTGTTTTCCTTAGGTTGCTCATAACCGCTCATTCGTCCTTGCATCTCGCCAGTGGGAGCTTTTGGTTCACTTCCCAGGGGGTCACCCATCATAGAATTGCTCTCGCCGAGCACGCTTAACCTCGAAACTTTGCTAAAATCCGATGCCTTAACGCTGATATTTTTGCGTCCACTTTCTCACTTGGCCTTTACTACTCGATCTGAAGCCAATCAAAACTTTACAACTTCCGAGATATCTTCGTAATACGTCCTTTCTTCTACAATGACCGTTTTGCCCTTTTTAATTCCTGACGTCCATCTTCCGCCTGCTTGTATAGCTAGTTCCTGTCTGGCGCCCAGCTCCACGTAACAGAACAAGTATATCAGTCCAATCTTACCTTTTCTGACTTTCCATATCATTTCTCGCCTTTTTCCGCCGATACTGGGCGCCTACGGGAATCGACGATTAATATGATGAATCTTACTTCCTATGACTTGGCTCTATCGCACGATCTAATGACGTAAAGAAGGTCAACAATTCCTAAATGCCCCGTAGCCTCCTCGTTTATAAATGTGGCCGGCTTCACACCCATAAACGAGGACTCTACCGGACACGACTTTGCGTACAACCCTTGGACCGACCCGCTCGATACCACTTTGTCACACCCCGATCTTGATCGTGTGTGTGATGGCACCCGACCCTTACCTAGGGCCGAGCGAACCCTCTGACTCTTATCACGTACTGAAATTTTTTTTGAAATCTCTACGTCAAGTATACATAACAAGGTCATTGAAATATTCTTTTGTTGCTTTAGAATCAAATAAAATGTGTAACTATACGTAACTTGTATCGTAGTACAAATCGACTCCCGAAACCCACGACTCGTCTCGCAAAGTCTCTAACCGTAATCGGACTCTCGGCACGTGTACTCGACTCGGCCACACTCCGGCCAAATGGAGCTTGCCAACTTCGCCGGAACATCTTCTATATTGACTTCGATCCGTCCGGGTATACCGCGTGGCATGAACGCACCCCCGAGGAAGAGGGGTCGACGAGCAATGTACCGAGTATGTAAGACATGAACAAGAACAACACAAGAAGAGTACCGTGAGTATATCATGTAAAGAGAGTATTCTGTATATACGAGATATATCATGGGAAGCTGTGTCTGTACACATGGAACAGATCACGCGTAGAACAGTAACCTCTGCAGAGCAATAAGGCGTATGAAAACGTAGACAGTATCATAGGGTAAAGGAGTAACCTGTACATAGAAAACAGATACTTTCCAGAAAACGGTACATTTTGCTTGCGATTTACGCCGAATTCATCGGCTCTCCCACCCCCTCCCCCCAACAAGGTCCCAAATATATCATATTATATATATATATATATATATATCACGTAACGTACGCCGCGTACGCTCTCCCATAAATCCCGCGTCCGGCATCCCGCGTCCGGATGATAAGCCACCGAATCGGGGACACAGTTGCCCTCCCCATTCCCCACATATACGTGTATACAATACATTCATCAATATCGTGTTTTATATATATTACCATATAAACAATTAAACAAAGATACACGGGAGCCCAAGGAAAAGCTATAACGCTATCGGAGTGACGTAAGGTCGGTAACCTCCGATTTTATTATGAAATAACCATGGGCGCTTTATCTCACCTTGAAGGAACTAGTAGTAAGGCGAGACAATCAATGGAGGTCAACATTATGAATAAACATGGAGTAGAATCATAGTATAGCATTTCATGTACTTTGGAACCTTTAGACATGAGATCATTCTCGTCATAGTTATCATAGTACCATTCTCATTTTCTTTGACATCGTCTTAGCCATTGAAAAACATGGCCTTGACTATTATCGTTATATACCTTTCTTATTTTTTATTATCATCATAGAACTATAGTCGTTGTTTTAGTTAGTAGGACTTTCGATGTTATAGGGCTTGGTTTTTAAAGAAAAACGAGTATTTTGGAAAACATTTGTAAACTTTTTAGAGAAGAAAATCATGCGTTTGGGGTCGAAGGTTTAGTTAAAACAACTACTAATTTGATACTAGGAACAATAACCAAAAACTTTTATTAGCTATAGCACGAAGATAAGCTTAATGTAACAATAAGAGAGGGATTTGGGAATAGTGGGCCCGCCTCGGTCGAATGAGGCGGCGTACACAATTTACGTATAATACATTTCATAATGTTGCTTATGGAAGTCTTAGGATGATCGGGTCGTATTCTTGCAAGTCCTAGGGTGTTTCGACCTTTCTTTCACTATTTAAGCATTTTTGGTTCAATGCCGCTGAATGAATAGTAACTAGTTTTCAATCTCGGATTTCTAGAGTTAGGGAAGTCCCCGAGGCGCGAAATCAAGCCTATACGTCTAGGACATGCCAAAGAAAGAAAGTAAGGTCTTACATACCTCTTTCTGCTCCTTCTCTACGCTACTCCAAATCCAAGTTGCAAATCCGCCAAAATCTATGATTTGGTCACATTTACCAAAACTTGATTAGTGCCTTTGGAAGTTGATTCTTTAAGGTAACACTTTGTCTGCCGAAATTTCGACAAAGATCTCCCCTGTAAATGTACCATCCCCGAGATTCTAACTCGGCCCAATTCAACAACAACAACCCGAGAATGGAACTCGGCCACATTATCAACAATAATTACAACAACTTTTCTAACAATCTTACAACATTCAAAATGACCTAATGCCATCCGAAACCCTCAACTTCAACAAAAGTATTGACCACACATTCCTCTTATTCTAGATTCATAAACCATATCAACAACCATGCATTATTAACATTATTCATACAATTACATAAACCATGCTAGTGTTGCATTAACTTCTTCCATAATCCACCAACAATTACAACTTCATTGCTAACCATTAAATCCACGTTTTGCATCATGGAATCTACCATAACAACAACTAGAATGTCACATAGAATCAATTCACCATGACTTGCCAAACCACCTATCATTCGACCACAATAACTATATGCATTCTCATGGATTCTTCATTCCTACCATAAAATTCACAACAACAAGAAGCAAAATGTCAAGTGAACTCAATTTATTCCATCTATACTATGGCAGCCCCTATTCGGCCATGCCACCATCACACTCACCTTCATGAGTTTCATTCATTTTCTACACATATTAACAACAAGCAACACACTACATAACATCAATCCATTTTCTTCCATACAACATAACACACACGGCCACAACTACCATATGCATAGTTTCATGTTTTTCATCCATTTCACCTTACAACAACATGCACCAAGTATCCATAACACATAAAGGAAGGTTGTTTCTTACCCTTTTTCACTTAGTCCTCCAACTTGGCCAAGGCTTGAGGTTGCAAGAAAGAATGCTTCTTTCCTTCCAACAATTATACCATGTTGAAGAGGGCCTCCAAATTAGTGGAAATACATGGAGAAAATGATTTTTGGATCAAAATTTCAAAGGGTGGTTTTTACCTTGCCTTGGCCGAACCACCCCTAGTCTCTCCCCTTCATTTTCTTTCTTTCTTTCTTTCTTCTTTTCTTCAATTAAAAGATGACTCCAATTATATATATACATGCCTCCAACCATTTTTCCATATTTATGTTTTAGCCCCTCAATTATGGCCTTATATTCTCCTTCTCCCTTTCTAGATTTTTCTTCTTTTTTCTTGACTTTTCTTTTCTTTTCTTGAACTTCTTCACTTGGTCAAAGAAGACCAAGTGTCTTCCTTGATACACTTTGGTCCCTTTCAAGACTTTTTCTAGTACTTGGTGAAATTACTATTTTACCCCTCGACTTTCTTTAATATTACCATTTTGTCCCCGACCTTCCACATTATTTTCACGGCCCATTTTGCGAATTTCTCTTCTTGCCCTTAGCCTTTCTCAATATTTCCATCCACTAATATTCATAAATAATATTCATAACCAACTTATGTACTAAAATAATTTTTCGAAGATGGTCTTGCCCTTAACTTCCCGCAATTGTCTTGAAATATTCCGACGTACAAAATGCGGGATATAACAGCTATCATTTCCGTTATTATATAACCCTTATTCCAAACCTTCCCTATAGAACTTGATGAGTCTTTCTTATTCGTTCTATAGCTCGCTTTTATGCCTTGGTCACATAGATCACATCATGTCTCTTAGTCACCTCCTCACTAGGCTTTACTCCTTTTCATAATAACCTCAATTCAGTAATTAACTTCTTTCTCGAGGTCAGCCATACTCATAGCTTAGTCAAATCTTACCGTTACTATTGGCACGACCCTTCAAGACATATTGCAAACTTATATCTCACTCTCTTTTTATATCTGGGAAAATTTTGGCAGAGTTTCCTCTGTATTTATTACTATCTCAAAACTTGCACGCAGGGAATACCAACAATGCCTCACAGGGCCAACATATATATACATATATCATATCATATCACAGCCACACAGGGCTCCCGATATCAACAACGGTATAAAAATGATGGACTTACCTCATATGTCCAACTTTCACCTGTATGTATGGCTACTTTCCATCTTAGATTTCAAGATTTCCTATGGTAACGAGAACACCTTGGTCGCCGTTACTTATAAATACTTGGTTGACAATCCCTTTGATTTTCGTTTGCCGCTATTAGGTAATAATTTATAGCAAATGCACATACATGGGAAATTTCAATAAAGTCTCATATACCTGTGGTCGATCGGTCTCTACTCTGGTCTAGTGACCTATAAGGTGAAGTATGCTCCTCATCATCGTCTACCCAGAATCCACTTGTCTGGCCTTCATCATCTTGCTCACCTGAGTTCGAGGAACGTAGATAACCGGACAACTCCTGGTTTACCGACGGCCAAGATAGGGGGCTGGAGTAATCCGTAACACTGACCGAGGTAGCCGGCCTAACGTAGTGCTCTGCTATAGGAGCAACTGGTACGGCCTCGGGGATCGCCTCCTCTGGTCTCCCAGACAAATACTCTAATGGATCTGTGTCATAACTCTCCCTTGGGGGGGTCCTCCTCCCTGGACGTCAAAAACTCTGGAGGGATCGTCGCTGGGTCCTCTGAGGGATCAGTCTCCATGGAATAGCTGAGGCTCCTCCTGCTCGGTCCTAGAGCCTGGGGTCCTGAGTCTACTCTAGAGGCCTTGTTAGCACCCCCACTATCTGAAGCTGATCTCTTCATCTCTCGCTAGTCTGCACCTACCTACAGGAAAAGAGGTCAGAAGTGATATTCCCTAGACTCTGGCTCTATTGCACGATCTAGAGTAAGAAGGAAAGATAACATCCTAAATGCCCTGTAGCTTCCTGTTTATAGATGTGGTACACAACACACCGATAAACAAGACTCTACCAGACACGGTCTGTAGACACTCCGAGGATGAACTGCTCTGATACCACTTTTTACACGACCCAACCCCGTAGGCCGCGACTAGTGCCCGAACTGGACACTAACATACATGCCTGTTAGCTATAATCAGT
This sequence comes from Lycium ferocissimum, assembly GCF_029784015.1. NCBI lineage: Eukaryota > Viridiplantae > Streptophyta > Magnoliopsida > Solanales > Solanaceae > Lycium > Lycium ferocissimum. Next base: position 10,673 of record NW_026713661.1, on the reverse strand, counting down.
CCACAGCTAGCATGATAAGAGACTTACATATAAAAGGGCAAGATGTCATCTCAAACTGTTGCATATGTATATATACCAAAGCAATCTATCTCCTGTGGGGTCACAGCTATCAACAGATAACATTGTACATAAGCCGGCAAGGCTATCACAACATGTGGGTACACCCCAACTAAACATGAACGTAAGCCGACAAGGCTGCCACTACATACAACATACCAGAATATATATACACGCAAGCCGACAAGGCTGCCACTACGAATGGGAACGTCCCAAAACATATATCATACGTATTTAACCGAACAACAACTATATACAAACCCACACATATGTCTACAGACCTCTAAGAGTAACAACAGTATCATATGATGGGACAGGGCCCCGCCATACCCCTGGATAGACACATATATACAACAAAGGATTTGTACCCAAAGGAAGCTAGGCTCCGGAAGAAGGGAGCACTCCAAGATAGCTGAATCAGGATCCTAAGCTGGCGGATCACCAAATCGAGTGTCTGTACCTGCGGGCATGAAACGCAGCCCCCCGAAGAAAGGGGGTCAGTACGGAATATGTACTGAGTATATAAAGCATAAAGTACAGTAAATGGGATCATACTGAAATACGGGATATAGAGAAACTAACACAATAACCAGAATAACCAAAAAGCTTACCTTTGAAACGTAACTCATATGTGACCATATCATACCCAACTCATTATAGGACTTAGTAACATAATTAGATAGCCATCCTGAACATATGCATATATATATAACGTGTCCCGGCCCTCTAGTGAGGGACTCGGTAAGTAAAATCATCATATACATGTACATATATAACGTGTCCCGGCCCTCTAGTGAGGGACTCGTGAAATAAGTCATCATATGCCCTCCCGGCCGCCATCCCATATCATCATATCATCATGTCATCATATCATCATATATATATATACATATAACGTGTCCCGGCCCTCTAGTGAGGGACTCGGTGAATGATATAATAAAGCTGTGCACGAGAACATGTCCTGGCCCGGGACTCAGTGAAGGATGTTTCAATAAGCACGAGCGGAGTAGCAAGCAACCATATACATATAAGACATCATTTGAGATTCATTAGTCACGTAAACCAATCAACGCTCGAGTATTAAAATGATAGTCATGTTAAGTTTCCGCTAATGTCATTAAGAACTATATTAAGGAAAATCTCAGAAGTCATAAGCATGTGGCAAGTCAATCCGGGTCAGTTTACAAAAGTTATGACATTACTCATTATAGGATCTTTTAGGAATAGGAACCTTTATACATCACTTACTTACTTAGTCATATAAAAGACTCGAGGGCAATAGCCCGATCATCATAAGGAACTCAATATCAAGAAGTGACAGGAATCATAAAACATGCTCGGAATATGAATAGAGTTACCCCAAAGCTCATATCGTTTCATGCTTACATCTAGGACATGCCAAAAGAAGGAAAGGATAGGCTTTACATACCTTTAGCGTTTACTTGCAACGTAACTCGCATACGCTGCCCAATAGTATCTCAACCTATATTAAGACGTCAAGAATTACGATTAACTTACGAAGAGGTTCAAACGCATCCTAGAGTTAGTAACTCCTTTCTAAACAATTTTACGACATTTCCTTTACATTCAAATCAACTACGTACAATCAAGCCAACATCAATGGTCATGCGTTCAAGTGCTAACCCGAGACCATTTAAACAAGACTCGACAACGCTTCGGACAACCCACACAACATCTCAAACAGCCCAACCAATACACCATATCACCCGAAATTCCAATTTAACCAGAACAATAACAACACATTCTTTTCTTCCAATTTCTTGAACTATACCAACAACCACATGTTGACAACATCATTTACATAACTATAACAAACTATGTTAACATCATATTAACTCCTACAACAGCCCACAACAATTACAACTTCAATCTAGAATCATTAAACCTTCATTTTCTCCATACAATTCATAACAACAACAATCAAATACAAGCAAAATTAATCCATCCTTTCCACGTACAACAACCCCTACAAGGTTTGGACAGCCTTCGAACATCAACATACATAATTTTTATACACATCTACACATTACCGCACATCCAAATCATTCACAACACATTCAAGAGAAGATTGAATCTTTACCTCATAGACTTGGTTTCTCAACTTGGTTCCAACTTGTGCTTTGAATTTATTCTTGTTTTTGTTGCTCTAAGCTCAGCTCCACGTTATTATACACTCCATACTGAGTTGAATTACTTGGAAAAATAATTTTTTTGATCAACAAACCGAGAGCTTTCTCTCACTAGCTCTTAGGGTTCTTGGCTTGGAGAAGATGAAAATGACTTGCTTAGTTGAAGAATGATTCAGCATTTTACTATAGATAGGAATCCTAAGGGCTGGACATGTGTCCCACCCAAAACGTGGGCCAATTATAGTTGGCCACGTCACGGGTGGGGCCCACACGGCCACTATGGCCAATTAGTGATGTGATTAAGCATTAATCCCACTTTAATAATCTAATCTTGGTTAATTTATCCCTAATCTCCAATATTATTTCCATACCAAATAAAATTTATAAGCAACTTGTGATAAAAACAAAATCGGAGATTAAAAATCTCTACCCCGTATTCCAGAATATTCTCGTCCTTCACTTGTCGCGATTAGCTTTAGAATGTCCCAATGTTTAAAAATACGGGATATAACATAGTATGTTGTTAATATAGTTTCTTATGTTTATATGGATAATATTGTAACGTATGGATTGTTGGTATAGTTCATGAATTGAAAGGAAAGAATGTGTTGTTGTTGTTCTTGTTGAGTTGGACGATTGCATGGTTGTAGCGTATGTTGAATGGGCTGTTTTGAATATTGCGCTGGTTGTCCGAAGTGTCCTCGAGTCTTGTTTGAATAGTCTCGGTTAGCACTTGAACGCATGATCATTGGTGTTGGCTTGATCAGTATGTGGTTGATTTGAATGCAAAGGAAATGTCGTCAAATTATTTAGAAAGGAGTTACTAACGTTAGAATGCATTTTGAATTCCCTCGTCCTAATCGTAGTTCTTGATATCTTAATATAGGTTAGAGTACTATTGGGTGTCAGATACGCGTGTGTTGCGAGTAAACGCTAGAGGTATGTAAAGCTTACTTTTCTTTCTTTTGGCATGTCCTAGATGTAAGTATGATATGATATGAGCTTGGGGAAATTCTATTCGCAAATTTCGAGTATGATTTATGATTCTTATTCACTTCTTGATGTTAAAACTCGGGATGATCGAGCTATTACCCTCGAGTCTTTTATATGGTTGAATAGTAAATGATGCATAAAAGTTCCTGTTTCTAAAGGATTCTATAATGAATAATGTCTATAACTTTTATAAGCTGACTCGGATTAACTTAATACGTGTCTATGATTTCTGAGGCATTATTGATATAGTTTGTAATGATATTCAAGGAGTACTGAGTGTGACTATTATCTTGTTGCTCGAGCGCTGATTAATCTATTTACCTATTGAGTCTCAAAAGATGATTTATATGTATATGGTTACTCACTACTCTGCTCGTGCATACTGTCACATCTTTCACTGAGTCCCGGGCCAGGACATGTTCTCGTGCACAGTTTTACTACATTATCCACCGAGTTCCTCACTAGAGGGCCGGAACACGTTATATGTATATGTATATGATGATATGATGACATGATGATATGATGATACGGAATGATGGAACCGTGATGGCATATGATGACTTTATTCACCGAGTCCCTCACTGTAGGGTCGGACACGTTATATGTACATGTATATGATGCTTTATTTATCGAGTCCTCACTGAGGGCCGGACACGTTATATATGCATATGTACGGGATGATTATCTAGTTATGTCATTAAGCCCTATAACGGGTTGGGCATGGTATTGACATGTATGATTTATGTTCAAAGGTAAGCCTTGCGATTTTTTCTCGGCTATTGTACTAGTTTCCTATACTCCTTATTTCCCGCATGATCCTTTATCGTATTTCATGCTTTACATGCTCGATATTCCGCACCGACCCCTTTCTTCGGGGGTCGCGTTTCATGCCCGCAGTGGCGACGCTCGTTTTGGTGATCCGCCACTTAGGATACCTATTCTCATTTCGTTTGGAGTGCTCCCTTGTCCCGGAGCCAGCTTTTTGGTACAGTATTCTCCCGTTGTATATACGTGTTTATCCAGGGGGGTACGGCGGGCCCCGTCCCGTCATATGCTACCGTTGTTACTCTTAGAGGTCCGTAGACATATGCGTGTGGTTTGTATATAGTCACCGTTCTCGCTCCGTTCGTATGATATATGTTTTGGGACGTTCCCATTCGTAGTGTGGCACCTTGTCGGCTTGCGTATATATATACTTTGTTTAGTTGGCAGCCCCACATGTTGTGATAGCCTTGTTTCGCTTATGTACGATGTTATCTCGTTGGTAGTTGTGACTCCACAGAGACAAAGTTGTTTTGATATATATATACATATGCGATGCTTTGAGACGACATCTTGCCTTTTTATATATAAGTTTCTTATCGTGCTAGTTGTGGACTGATTATAGCTAACAGGAATGTATACGAGTGTCCAGCTCGGACACTAGTCACGGCCTACGGGATTGGGTCGTGACAGGAAGTGACACATGTCCAACCATGACATGTGTCCCACTAAGATTCATGAACCAATCACATTCGGCCACATGTTGTGGGGCCCACTTAGTAGTCTAATTAGGCTAATTAATCATAATTAATCACTAATCCCACTTAATAATCTAATCATAGTTGATTAATCCCTAATCTCCATTAATATTTCCATGCCAATTAAAATTTATAAGCAATTCGTGCACTAATAAAAATCGGGGATTAACACTCCTTGTCTCGTATCCATAAATAGTCTTGTCCTTGGACTTATGCCGATTAGCTTACGAATAATCCATCGTATAAAAATACGGGGTATAACATCACACTCTGTTGGTCTATTTACTATGCAATGACATGGAATTTTCCAAGGTGTAACATAACTGTTGTTGTACTTTCTTATAAGGTTTATGCTCTAGTCTGTAGTAACTATGCATTTTGTACAACTTTTAATATCATCTCAATTCTCACCCGTTACCAACATGCACTCAACAATTATACCCCAATGGTTAATTGTTATAGCCCGTATATTGTACGTTTGGAAATTTCAAGGTCGTCGTGGAAAGTTAAGGGCGAGACCATTTTCGTAAATTATTTTAATGGACGAGTTGTTATAAATATTATTTATGACTATTATTAGTATGGAAATATTGTGAAAGGTTAAGGGCAAAAAGAGAAATTCGCCAAATGGGCCGTGGAAATAATGTGGAAGGCTAGAGGTAAAATGGTAATATTAAGAAAAGTCGAGGGGCAAAACGGGAATTTCACAAAAGGAGTTCTTGAAGGTTCCAAGAAGGCCATATTGGCCATGTGACAAAAAGAAGAAGAAGGGAAAATAAGATGACAAAATAAGTCATCCTTTTTCTAGGAAAATTTAAGGAAAATTCTAGAGAGGTACGTGCCTCTCACATGATTGTGGAAATTATATATATATGAGGGCGTGAAGCCAAAATCTAGAGAAATCATCATTCAAGAAATTGGAAAAAAAAAAAAAGAGAAAGTGAGAGCAAGAACAAAGGGCCTATTCGGCCACTTCCATGGAAAATCAAGTCATGGAAATCTTGTTCCAAAAATTTGTTTCTTCATGTAATTCCACTAATTTGGAGGCCCTCTTCAACATTGTATAATTGTTGGAAGAATAAAATCACTCTTTGTGGCAAACTCACAACCTTAGCCAAGTGGGGAATTAAGGAAAAAGGGTAAGGATCTAATCCCCTTTTTATGTGTTATGAGTAGTCTTTTATGTTGTGGTATGGAGAAATGAATGAAGTTCATGAGAATATGGAAATTTTGTTGTGGCCGAGAATGTGTAGTCGCGGCCGTGGGTGTGTGTGTGTGATGTGTGTGTAGGAAGGATGAATTAAATATGTGTAGTATGTTAGTTGTTGTTGAAGTGTATAGAAATGAATGAAAATGCTTAAAAATTTATGAAAATATGCATGAAGTTGTGTTGGCCGAGTATAGTTGCATTGTGGAGAAATGATGAATTAATTTTCCTAAGTATTTTAATTGTTGTGTTATGGATTCCATGATGTTAATTGGGAATTTAGTAGTTAGAAATGAAGTTGTGATTGTTCGTGGATCATGGAAGGAGTTAGTGTGATATTGGCTTGAATTCTTACATTGCATGGATAATGTTGTTAATGTAAATTGATATTATTGGATATTCTAGTTGTCGTCGTTATGAATTATGTGATGAAGATGGAAGGTTGTTGTTGAAGTTAGTATATATGAATGATGATGAAATGTATAGTTGTTGTGAATTGGAAGGTTTCGTAAAGTAATATGTTAATTGAGTTGTTAGAAGATTATGTGAATTGAATTGAAGTGAATTGAATTGAATTGAATTGAATATAGAAGTGTTGCTTGAATAACTTCTAGTATTGTTGTTGGATTGGCCGAGTTGAATTCTCGGGTTTGTTGATGTTGGTTTGGGCCGAGCCATATTCTCGGGACGGTGTATTTTCAGGGGAGATGCTGCCGAAATTTCAGCAGAATATAAGTGAATTTATTTGAAAAGTTGAGACAAGTGAATAACAATGGATTAAATAATTGTGTGAATTCTTTGGTATGTAGATTGACAAGTTTGGACAAATAAGCATAACTAGTTGGTCGCGGCATGTGTATGTAAGGCTTACCTTTCTTTCTTTTAGCATGTCTTAGAGCCAAGTAAGGTGTGATATTGATATGTATATTCGGTTATTCTATTCCGTGATTCTCGAATCGTTTAGAGTCGTATGTCTCCCCCTAATTTAAATATCTAATAATTCTCGATGAATTCGATTTAAGCATCTCCGGTATACGTATCCCGATGTAAACATTCGGTCTAAGCATCCGGATATAGATCTTCTGAAGTAAATATTTGACACAAGCGTTCTGACATGAGAAATTCTGATACAAGAAATTTGGAATAGGTATTCTGATTTGAGTATTCTGATATAAGTATGAGTATTCCTAACCTTGATATAAATATTCCGACATAAGTGTTTCGATATAAGTATTCTGATATAAATATTCTGATATAAGTATTCTGTTATGAATAATCCATTATGAACGTCTGATTTGTCACGACCCAGCCCCGTGGGCCGTGACTGGTGCCCTACTCAGGCACCCAAACAAACTTACGAACCAAATTGTCATATTAGGACGTATCCAGATTCAACAGACATTATTCATACCGATAGCAAATAGCGACATCGCACAAATACCGAAACGAATGCTACCTCCGCGGTCGCCCGTGCAAAATCATCATATCAAAATCAAAGCCGCGTAACGCACATCGCCCGTACACACACATACATACATACAAACATGTGGGCCATATCGGCCATAGTAACATGCGGGGCCGCTTAAGGGCGCAAACAATCACATACGAACAAACCGGACCCATGACCTACAAATATGACTACAGTGCCCTACAAATGTAACAAAACATACGAACATATGACGGACAGGCCCCGCCGTACCCGAACAAACAAATGTACGTAATATACATAGCAAAAGACATATACCAAAATATGGGCTCCGGATCAAGCGGAGCACTCAAAGCAGCGTAGCAGACCGTGTAGCCTAAACCGAGGATCGCCCAACCGAGCGTCCGTACTCGGCATGAAACGCAGCCGAAGAAAGGGGGTCGCACGAAAGAAGTACCGAGTATGTAAAGCAGAGGTACAAGAATCAAATCATGACCGGAATTAGAAGATACAAAAACAAATATAATAACAAATCAAACCTGTGCGGAATGCAAAGGTACAAAAATGCAAATAAAAGTCATGCATAGGGGCCTCGTGAACGTAGTCACCCCCGACGCCGGTGCCACAACACATCATACTCCGTGTTTTCAAATCTCCGTACATCTCCGAACACACCATAACATCACACACATCAAATCATCGTGATATATCAGATGCCATATCACATCATAACACCATAAACGGTAACCGGCCCTATGGCGAGGTCTCGAAACCGTAACACATCATACCGCCGAATGTGTCATAAAGCGTACGATCACAGAACCGCCCGGTACCGCGAATGAAATCATAATCATTGGCACGAGCAGAGAAAGTAAACCATATGCATCAAAAGTAAGTTCCGTAGACTCGACACATAATTTCATATATGAACACATTAGGATCGAAGGCTCAAAATGAGTATCGAGTTAATCGGAATTAATATACAAAAAGTCGCGGACTTTAAGTAGTCAATTTTTCAAAAATGCATCATAGGTCACTCGGAAAATTTAGTATCATTCATAGTAATGAGCGTTCAAACGACATTATAGAACATTTCAAACGGACTTAGAGTCATAGGCAAACACTTCCTTTTCATATCATACGAAAATGAGACAAACAAACCAAATAAGGGGAATTTTGGACTCGCGGTCCCACCTCAAGTCAAGTCGAGGCGGCGGACATGAATTGCAAACATTAGGATCCATAAGGTCATCTATGAAAGTTTCGAAGCGATTTGGATACATTTACGGAAGTTATGGAGGTTTAAGCATTCTTTTGATCAAATATAAGGATTATAGTTCAATTGCGCTGAATGAATAGTATGCCAAATCGAACTCGGATTTCCAAGAGCAGAATTATCCCCGAGGTTCCGATCTTAACCTAGTAGGGCTAGGACATGCCAAAAGAAGAAAAGATAGGCTTTACATACCTTGGTTGCGCCTTACGTTCGCTCAAATTTAATTCCCGTTTGCTCCAAAATCTACAAATGGTCACAATTACCAAATGTGAATTCAAGCTTTAGGAATTCAATCTCAAACCCATACTTGTCTACCTAAATTCTCGCCGCCTCCCCTATAAATACAACATCCCCGAGAACATGACTCGGCTCTAATATCAACAACCATACCAATAACAACATTAACAACATCAACATTCAATACTAAACACATTATAACATAAATAGTCCTTCTTTCTACATAATACAACAACTTCGACTCCAACTTCACACTTTCAAACTAATATCAACATTTTCATATTCATTCTCTAATTCAAGGCCATTCAAACGAAATTCGGAAGCATTTCACATTATTTCACAAATCATACAAAAGTTTCACCGAAACCATACTCCATCCAAAGCTTCCAACTTTCAACATAAACTTCCATAACACATTTTCGTCTTCCAATTTCATTAACAACAATCATGATTTGCATTTTACAAGTCCATTCCCATAATTACATAAATTTCCCATAACATTACTAAACTTCCTACAACAACTTAACAATGATTTTCATGCAAGTTTTGGCTCATATTCTTCCACTTACACCACAAAACTACATCAACACCATTACCATACTAAATGAAATAAATTCATGCCTTCTCCAACCATAACACCACACGGCCACACATACATAAAACACATCCACCCGGCCACGCACACACACACACACCATAATTTCATGATTTCCATGCACTTTACACATGCTACAACATATAGGTAATTCTTCCAACATAAAAGAATAATATTCTTACCTTTTTTCTAATTTCTCCACTTGCCACCAAAGTCTCTTGCTTGCCAAGATAATTGTACCACTTTGTAGAGAATCTTGAACTTGCTAAGAATTCAAGAAGATTATAATTTGAATCAAAGTTGAAGGCTTGAAGATTTTTTTTCTTTTTCCCTTTCTCTTTCTCTCTTGGCCGTGGCCTTCTTTGTTCTCGCTCTTGATTTCTCCTTTGTTTTCAGCTTTAAGCATAATCATCCTTATATTAATTGGCACATGGAAAAAATTTAATCAATTTGTGGGTTTGGAAGCAAAGCTTGGCTGCCACCCTTCTCTTTTAAATCTTTTCTTATTTTTTTTGTTGAGCCCAATTAGCTTCAAATCTTGTTTTGTAATTCCAAAACTAATTTCGAAATTCCATCTTTGCCCTTAGGCCTTCTCCAATGTTCCCGGTCAATATTTCCATAAGTAACTACATACACACCACATAAAATCACAAAGATGGCCTTATTCTTACAAATCACAATTATGTCCAAATTTTCCGAATGTGCAAAAACACGGGATATAACATGATTATTTCATCGGGTCTTGGTTTATGTGCATTTAGTTTCTCACTACTCTGTTCGTGCATATGTTACGATTTCCTTCACCGAGTCCCGGTCGTGATTTCTGACGCGCATTACAGATGACATATTCGGAAGAGTGATTTGGTTACGATTTTCGAGACCCGCCACAGGTGGGTTACCGTCTATGGTGTTGGCGACGTGATATGTATTTCCATATATTCTGATGATGATGACGTGTATGATGTTACGATGTGTTCGGAGTTCGTACGGAGATTTGAAATCTTCTCGAGTATGATGTGTCAGGCAATTGGGCCGTAGGGGTGACCACGGCTCCGAGCCCACGCATGATTTTTTTATTTGCATTCCGTACATTAGCATTCTCATGAAGCATCCTTCTATTACCAGATGAGTCATATTTCGTATATCGTATATATGTTCGTACATATCCGGACTGCTATGATTTCGTCTCGCTATATTTCGTACATTTGATTC
>NW_026713660.1:0-26950 GCF_029784015.1 Lycium ferocissimum | reverse complement strand
GTTCTTTTGAACCTTTGTGGAATTACTTTGGATTTATCTTTCGACCTAGCTAGTTCATAGTTCAAGGTAGTAAGATAACTTCTTTTTGATATCTTTGGTTTCTTCTTGGTATTCTTAGAAGGCGATTAGTTCTAATTACTAATTGTTGTTTTAAAGTTACTCATAAAGCGGTCAGGATCCGAATCTACTGTTTTTGATTTGTTATCTCAAGTAAAGGCGTTAGATTTCTTCCTATAAATCTATACGTTATTGCTTGGATCTTGTCAAGACTTTAGAACTTACGTTCTTGGAAATTCGTGGATTGTTCCTTCGAATTTCCCATATCTCTTTTTTTTAGTTTTTAGAATCTTTTCTATATTTGTACAACGCACTTCTTATATTTTAATTATAAATTTGGGATCTCCCTAACCTCGTTGTTATCAACGGCGAAGAAGCGGCAGAGTGGCAAGCGTGATTCGAAAAAAAGGACCGAAGAAGAGGGCCGGATCTTTCGGTCTTGCTAGCGAGTTCGTGGGGAGTCAAAGGCAACGATATTCCGGACATTCAGCCAAGCGGTGGCTGCGATTACCTCCTCGATTTACGGGCAAGAGATTTGATCGTCCTATATATTCTGGATCGGGCCAGTGCTCCAGAATTTTGGGTTTCCAGTATAGGGATGATTCAGGACGGGTGAGACCACCTTCACTCCGATGTGCTCAGTGTGGTAGGCCACACTCTGGGCTGTTCCGCTTAGGTTCAGGTGCTTGTTACACCTGCAGTCGGGTTGGTCATATGATGCGCGATTATCCATTGAGGAATATCAGAGATAAGGCTCAGCCTACAGGGTCATCGGTTGGTTCTTCATCGTCAGTACGCTCGCTGGGGCAAGGTTCGCAAGTGTTAGCAGGTCGTGGTAGAGGTAGGGGAGGAGCATCCAGTTCAAGTGGTCCTCAAAACCGTATCTATGCACTAGTTACACGACAGGATTTTGAGACCTCCCTCGATGTTGTCACAGGTATATTGTTAGTACTCTCTCATGATGTATATGCGTTGATTAATCCGAGTTCTACATTTCCATGTGTTATTCCTTATATTGCTAGTTGGATTGGGGCAAAACTCAAGTTGATTAAACCTTCGAAAGTGTTTCATTAATGAGACGTTAGTATGATTAGACTAGAGTGGTAACTTCTTCTTGAAGTAAGAAGTGGAAGGGATAAGTATATAATTATGCATGACCCTTGAGTATAAATAAGCTAATAATTTAGAAGTACAAAGGGATAGAAGAGGTAAGAGAACGATGTGCGTGCTAAAAGAGCTAGATATCAATAAGGGCCTTTTTATCATATAACGTAATGGACAAGGATGTTATACGGAGGTACGAGTATAAGGATATATGGATATAAGACAAAGTTAGGACTAAGGTACAGAAATATTCTTTTTCAGAAATCCTCTTGTCACAAGATTATTGATTTAGTAATATAAGGCTGAATACCTAATGAAGGGTGTGAATGATGCTTGGAAGAGATTGGTTATGTAGTGGTAGGAAAATGAGTTGGAAGTCGCGAATTGATATAAGATGTACCCTCCATTAAGAAGATGAATTTGTAGTTTAAAAGATGTTGTCTAAAGACCGAGTGGTTATGTGGCAAAGAGAAGGAGGAACATTAACAATCAGGGCAGATTTTGAGAATAAAAAAATTAGCGCTAGATACCATCACGGTGAGGAAATGGGGAAAGTGAATAATGGGAGAAAGGTTACCTTGGAAGACCAGTAACTATGAAGATCCTTTTAATGAAAGCTTAGGCCCATCCAGGATCAGTACATCTATGAAGATATGTGACTCGTTACGAATAAGTACAACCGATCAGATAAATCTAAACGGCGAATAGTTATGACTAAGATTGGTTACAGATTCGCTGAGAGTGTGTACTTGCAAGGAAAAGGAGAACTAATGGGATGTTAAATATAGAATAAAGGGCTAACACCCTAGGGGGGGGGGGATGAGACAAACAAGCATGGGACCAGAAGTAGGCCTTGTTAAAAAGATGGAAAAAATGAATTGGAAACCACCTCAAAGGGATACTACATTAGCAGGATTATAAGGTGAAATCACAATTTGATGATAACCATGACCAGTCAATCAGTCATGTGCATGACCAAGAAAAGATTGAAAGGGAGTACACTAAGGAAGAAGGAAATTACTCAGAAATTCAAGATAAGAGTGTATAGGAAGTTCAGAGGTGAAGAGGCAGAGAAGGATTGAGTATGATGGTATTTGAAGTAGATAGTAGACTAAGATGATGTTATATCCCGCATTCTTGCACATTGGGATAATTCGGTTTAACTATGATAAGTTAGGGTCCAAACCATTCCGGGATACAAAGTCGGGACTTTTGGCCTTTGATTTTGTTTTGAGATATAATTGGTTCATGAATTTGTTGGCATGGAACAATTAGGAAAAATTTGGGACCAAAATTGGAATAATGGAAAGTTGGAAATCATGTAATTTTTGGCCCTTAGCCGTGTAGAATTGGGGTGGTGCCCACCCACTTTGTGTTCAATTTTAATTGCTCCAACACATGGTGTGGGCCAAGGGACACATGTATGATTCATCAAGGGGCTTAAAAGATGACTACTACTTCATTCATTCATTACAACACTTAGAAAAAAAAAAGCAAGAAGTTGAAGAAGCCAAGAGGCTCTCGGCCAAGGCAAGGGAAAAACCAACTCCAATTCTAGTCACTCCAAAAATATTTTGTTGATGCTAACCCACTATTTTGAGGTCCCTAAGTAGCGTGGAAGTGTCGTTGGAGCGATCAACCCGCTAGTTTTCATTATCGCAAACCCTAGCCTCTTGTGAAGTGGAAGGAAAAAGGTAAGAATTTATCATGTTTTATGTGTTATAAAGGTTGTATGCATGTTGTAGTACGTTAAAATGGATGAAAATCATGAAATATAGTAAGTTGGAATTGAGGCCATGTGTATGAGGCTTAGCCGTGTGAAGTGTGTGTGTGTTGTGTTGTGTTGAAGCAATGAATTGAGGTCTAGTTAGTATGTTATGATCATGGTAGGGTGAAGAATGAATGAGAATTATCAATATGTATATATGTTATGTTGGCCGAAAATCGGTCATGGAATATGACAAAGAACGTATTAATGTCGCTTAATGTTTTAGTCGTCGTCGTTATGAATTCTATGTTGGAAATGAATGTTTAATGACTCAAGATTGATGTTGTAATTGTATGGGCTGATTTGAAGGTTATTGTGCATTTGATGTAATTTGTATATTGATGAGAATAGCATTGTTAGAATGTGTATTGTTGGTGCAAATCATGACTTGGAAGTGAGGATGGGTTATAGTGAGGCTCTCGGTTTGGGGCTGTTTTTGGGCAAATTGGAGCCTTGTTGGATTGTTGGAAATATGGTGTAAATTGTTTGAAATGTTCTTAAATGATGTTAGTATGGATTCGGATTGGTAATTGAATGTATAAGCGTTGATATTGGCTTGAACGTAAGTCATTGAATCGAATATGTTGAAAGTTGATGAATGATGTAAAGGTGAGTTAATAATGTTATATTGCCTTTCGGATTGATTATTGATGTTGCTAGGTTGGTTGTTGTTGTTGTTGATGTTGATTTGGCCGAGTTAAATTCTAGGGGTGGCCTATTTACAGGGGAAGTGCTGCCCAAATTTCTGTAGAATTAAGGGCTAAATTGGAATTAAATGCCCAAAATGTCAATAGCTAATGTTTGGCATGTTATGACTTGTTTGTAGACCTTGGGGAGCCCGAGGCGTAGGTCGTGATTAGCTTGAGTTTGGAGTAGCTTTGGAAGCGTTTGAGGTATGTAAAGCTTGGCCCTTCCTTCTTTTGGCATGCCTTAGTTTTGAATAGGCTATGACACGAGCCCCGTGGGAATTCTACTCGCGCGATCCGACCATGTCTGTGATTCTTATTTGTTTCTTGGTCTTTGTATGCTTGATAAGATGAAATATTGGCCCTTATGTCTTTTGTATGACTAAGTTTCAAAAGTTGCATAAGTTTGGTTTTTAAAAAGAATTTTGTTCCTAAATGATTCCGAAAACTACGAAAGTCCGTAACTTTCACAAACAGAACCGGATCGCTTCGATATGCTCACAAATGATTCCATGATGTATGATGACTATGTTTTCCATAGGCGGGGCCGGCCGGTCGACACCCCTCCGTGGCCCCGCGACTTTCTTTATGTACTTTGACGACTTTTGAAAGGATACGATATGACTATTATCCCGATTTCAAGTATGATTAGTTTACTTACCTTTTAAGTTTATGATAATGATCTTATGCATATGATTTTGGTACGTAACTATGATTTCTAAAATTTGGTGTGAGATGTTCCCGAGTGATACTCGAAAGAAAATCTGATTTGACTACTGTTTTGGCTTATAAATGACGGTTCGTTGTGATTAACATATTAAGTCTTTGAAATTGTTTTGAACTGTATTTGGTTACCTACGATTCTGTTCGTATATTCTGTGGTTACATTTTTCGCCAAGTCCCGGGCCGATTATGTTTTCGCACGCACTAGGTTGTATTCGAAATATGATGTGTATTCGAAACATGATGTGATACGAAGTCCGATATGATATGATGGTCCGATTTACCGATGCGTATACCGAATTATGATGTGACCGTTCGCCGAGCCCCTTTCGGCCGGAACCGCGTATATATTCGGTGTTATGATATGACCGTACGCCGAGCCCCCTTTCGGTCGGCACCGTGTATGTATGCTATGTTGTATGTTATGTATATGGATTCGTAAATATGATCGCTTGGTTTCGGATCCGGTGGTGGGGCAAACCCAATGGTGGGGCAAACCCAGTGGTGGGGCAAACCCAATGGTGGGGCAAACCCAATGATGATGCAAAATTCCTCATTGGTCTAGGCAAATCCCACATTGGTTTAGGCAAATCCCACATTGGTCTAGGTAAATCCCACATTGGTTTAGGCGAATCCCACATCGGTTAATGTCAGCTCATATGATAAGGTATGATGTTATGATGTGCTTCGGTATGTATATGTATGATCTGTATTTCAGGAGTAAGCGTGTTGACATTCTGATCGTTATATTTGTTTTTTGTACCTCTGTTGCATGACGTGCGTGTCAGGTGACAGCATTTTGGTATTCTAGTTATTATGTTCACTTTCTGTACCTCTGCTTCGACTATGACTCAGATTTGTTACTATATCTTCTCGCTTTGCATACTCGGTACATATTCCGCATCGACCCCTTTCTTCGGGGTCGCGTTTCATGCCCGCAGTACGGATACGCGTTTGGGTGATCCATCGGCGTAGGATTTCCATTCTCGTTGTTCGGTAGTGCTCCCTTTGTTCGGAGCCGATATTCTGGGTATATACTCTTCCGATGTATATGATTATGTTTATTCAGGGTACGGCGGGGCCCTGTCCCGTCATATGATTCTGTTATTCTGTATTAGAGGTCTGTAGACATAGATGTGGGTTATGTACAGTTTTGTTCGGATGCGACGTGTAAGTTGTGTTTGGGCGGCCCATCTTAGTGGCGACCTTGTCGGTACGTGTATGTAAGCCTTGATACGTTATGTATATTGTGACAACCTTACCGGCTTCGTGCGACTTATATGTTTGTATGTGACAGTTTGGAACCACGTATGATCTCTATGTCAGCATAGATTGTTGTATGCTGATTTCGGTTATTGAGTGCGTATGGGCGCCCAGATCGGGCACTAGTCACGGCCCACGGGGTTGGGTCGTGACAGATAAAAGTTAAGTGAAATAGCCACGGAGGACAAGAGGAAGGATAATAGGTTAACGAGTTTGGGCAAGAGACAACACATCAATAACAGGGGATAAGAGTCTTGATAAGGAGTATAGGAATTCGATTACAAAGAAAAATAAGACGAATATACGTGGATATGTAAAAATATGAACCAGTTATGGTATTGAAGGGAAGATAAGAAGAAGACAAGGATTGGCAAGATATTGGAATAACTATGATGCCTGACTATGGTACAACTACCTAATAAAGGGAGATTACAAAACAAGGAGCTTGGGCAAATAAAAAAGCGGGTCATGGAAAATAGATACGCTAGCACATCGATTACGATAGTACTGGAAGGAGATTTCGATATATTCTAGATACAAGTATAAGAAGTACCGATAGCCCAGATCGAGTGTAGAGAACCTTATGAAAAGGAAAAAGCAAAGCGAGAAGCCAAGTAAAGCGTATGGTGAAAGGAAATTTTGGTGTAAATTAACTGGAAAATAAAATACCATAAAGATCGATTCAGTCGTTATAGAAAAGCAAGGGATACTATATTACCAGTTCTGAGGTTGTCCTTAAGAGAAACAAGATAAGTTAAACTCCAAGAGAATGAAGGCATGGAATATCTGTAAAGCGTAAGAAGGATACATAAAAGTCTAAGGAATAAGAGTTTCAACCATACAAAAAGGGATAAAAGTACATGGTAAGCACTGGTTACACGAACATATAAAGGTATAAACAATAGGCATTGAAAAGACAGTGAAAATGATAAAGTATGAAGGTCTAGTGGACAAACAGGTGATAAGAAAAGGGATGATAGTCAGTATGAGTATAACTTCTAGCCATAGGAAGGAGAAGAATAACATCCAATAATCGATTGAGCAAGAAATTCAATAAACTCGAGAGCACACCCATTGATGGTAGCCCACGGTAATCAAGAGATTACCCAAGAAATTGTGAAGCTATGAATATAGAGTCCATAGGCATGTAAAGATAATGAGCTAGTAGTCGCACGAGGAAGAACTACATATGTATTAAGAAAGAAACCATTAAAGGAAAGGTTCAAGGTATCCTTGATACGAATAGCCAGCCCGAACGCAATAAGTCAAATCAAAGGAAGAAAGGACTAAACAAGGGATTTAAGCATTGCTCTAACTGGGCGATAAAATATTGCAGGAAGTAATTCGATTGCTGTAAGAAAACCAAGAAGGATATAATATGACCAGTTTTGAAGTTATCTCAAGGGGAAAGCACGTCAACCCCAGCAACACAAAGGCTGGAGATATTGGTGAAGTGTAGGACGGATACGCAGAGATCTGAGAGAAAAAAAATTCCTGAATAAAATGAAAATGAGATCGAAAATTGGATAAAAGTATGTACCAGAGTAAAAGAGTATATAAGAATGTAGATGATAGAGATGACGAACTAACGAGAATTACTAAGCATGAAGAGTTAGTAAGAAAAAGGAGCGACCTTGAACACGAGCATACGTCGTTACCGCAAAGAAAAAGGATAAGTGGCACAATTCAGGTAAATTCAGTCTTAATGAGCAAGTCAAACTACACATAAGTAAGGTAAATACTAGAAAATATAAGTAAGAACATTGAAATCTACCTCAAAGCAAACTCTACTTCAACATTCGAGGACGAATGTTTTTAAAAGGGGGAGGGGGGAAGAATATTACACCCCGTGGTTCTGAACGTTGAGATTTATGAGTGCTGGTTGTTTATGGACATGGGAGTTACCTCCAAGGATACATGATATTTGATGCTCTTATCTTATGTTATGAGGGTTTAAGTTCATATAATAAGCGGCGGAAGGATTTGGAGAGCAAGTGAATTAAGGAAATTAAGCTTATTGAACTTTGGAGAAAATATGAGGGGTAATTTTTGCCCTACTTGAGGAAGGAATATGTTTTAGTATATGAGGAGTTTTGGAGCAAAGTAGAATCCTAAAATGTAGTTCAGAAAGTCTAGTTTCTAACGCAATAAACCCTGCATCGATCGAACATCGGGATCAAGCATTATGATCATTTTAAGACAGGCTGCCAGAGTAGGGATTAACTCTGTGCGAACGTACCTAAGGGTGGTGCGAACGCGCAGAGGAGCTAGGGGACAACTCAGCGCGAACGCGCTGAGTAATTTTTAAGTCATTTTGGACAGAATCTAGAATATTACATAAGGGGTCTTACCCCCTCATTTCTGAGCCAAAACACCCCAAGGCCTCCCCAAATTTCTGGAAAATTCTCCCCACCTTCCAACACCAAATTCTAAGCCCAAATCAAGTCTAACCCCCGGATTCCGGTCCGGACAACGTATAGTTGCAATTATAATATCATATTGCGAGGGATTTTTGCTTGAATCCAAGGTGGATATTAAAGATATCGCGGTTCTAGCGAGAGTAAGGTATGGATTCTTCCTTATTGGTATTGATTTAAGTTTAATTACGGAGATAGAACTATTAAATGGTCGTATAATAATTTTGTTGGTGGAAATATTGGATAAACATCATGTGGGATGTTTCATAGAATACTTGGGTATTGATATTGTTGTTGTTGATGTTGGTATGGTTGTTGTTGTTGCTGGTTGCTCATTCGTGATTTCGGGCTAGGCATATAAATAGGGGAGATACTGCTCAAATTTTGGTAGAATTCTAAAGGATTTTAATTTAAAGACTTGAGATAGGCACATGACTATAAGTCTAACCATAGTATGACTTCTCTTGAATGTAGAATTACAGGCTCGGGAGATAAAGCGTTAAGTGGTAGGAAATTAATCAAGTATGTAAGGCTAGTCCCTTTCTTTCTAAAGGCATGATTCCTATG
The DNA here is from genome assembly GCF_029784015.1 of Lycium ferocissimum. Taxonomy (NCBI): domain Eukaryota; kingdom Viridiplantae; phylum Streptophyta; class Magnoliopsida; order Solanales; family Solanaceae; genus Lycium; species Lycium ferocissimum. The sequence goes on along the minus strand of NW_026713660.1, from coordinate 18,365 downwards.
TTATGATTCCATATATGTCTTTCATAACATTCTTGTTCCCGAAAAGCTAGGAGTTCATGATACTCAAGGTTTTTATGATATTAAAGACGAGATGTTTCCTATGAGGACCATGATGACAATGATGACTTCTTTCTTGTGAATCCATACATGTCTTCCATAATGTCCTCATTTCCAAGAGCTAAAGATTCATGATTCTTAAAAGCTTCTTATGATACTAAAGATGAGATGTTTTCATGATGAAAATGATGATGATGATCCTATTTCTAGAAATTCCAAAGCTTATGATTTTAAATGCTATGATGAGGTTATTGAGCTTATTTCATGATTCCCTCGATTTTACTCATTGTTGTTGATCTCACCTTATAATCATTGTTCCTTCAAGGTGAGGTAAAGCGATGATGATTGTTCCATAATATAAATCGGAGGTTACCGACCTTACGTCACTCCGATAAAATGATAACTTTTACTTGGGCTCTCATGCATGCTACTTATGTCATACATGTAAATATATATATATATATATATATATATATATATATATATATATATATATATATATATATATATATTAAATGTACATATGGGGTAAGGGGAAAGGTGAGGCGTTATATACGCATAGCCACCTGATCAGCTGGATATCGTCCCGGATGCGGGATATATGGGATAAATGAATCGGGCCGTTCATTCCGCGGAAATATATATATGTAAAATGATGATATGGTATATGGATCAGGCTGCACGTTCCGCAGCAACATAAAATATTTATGGATCGGGCTGCACGTTCCGCAAAGACTATTATTTATTTATGGATCGGGCTGCACATTCCGCAACACTATTATTTATATATATATGAGGAATGTTTTTTTTAAAAAAAGCACATTCCGCAACACTATTATTTATATATATATGAGGAATGTTTTTTTTAAAAAAAGCTAAGCATGCATTGTATCCACTTTATGAGGCAATCAGATGTACATGTTATCTTTATCTCATGTTATGTTCTATACTTCTTATTATGTTGTTATTTATGTCTTACATACTCAATACATTGTTTGTACTGACGTCCTTTCTTGTGGACGCTGCGGTCATACCCGCAGTAGACAGGTACACGGATTTGACCCATAGGTGATTTATCAGCGGATTCTCAAGAGCACTCCACATACTTCAGAGCTGCAGTTTATTGGTATTGGTCCCTATGGTCATACATATTATGTTTAGAGGCTCGTAGACAGATGTATGTAGCTAGATGTTACTTAAACGTCATCAGTTCTTATTGTTGTATAATATTTGGTAGCCTTGTTTGGCCTACACTTATGAACGTAGCTGTTGATAACTGTTTTAAGTATGATATTCAAGAGTTGTCTATGTGGCCCACTTAGAAATGTTTATGAGATGTATGTTTAGATGTGCTCGGTGTGTTAGCTCCGGGTGCCCGTCATGGCCCTCTAGTTGGGTCGTGACAAAACAAGTCAACAAAAGCCAAAAAAAAAAAAGGCAGGCCACGTGGCCACTCACGCGTGCCACGTGGACAACACACATTGGCCACGTAATCAGCCACGTAGGGGAGAGAAAAATTCACCAAGCCACTGGTTTTGACCACGTGACGGACGTGGCCCACATAGCCTCTCCACAACCAGCCACGTCGCACCCTTTTACCCACTGTTTTTGGCCAGGTAGCAATACGTGGGTCACGCAGCTGCTGCCACCCTCGACCACGAACCAGGGCATAGCGAAGACACACCCACGCACAACCAATCCTTGCCCACGCACCCACCCCACCCGTATTTACCCGCACGCATCTCCAAAGTCTCACCCACGTACACCAAAATAGCCACCCGCGTCCCTTCAAAACCCCACCCACACGAGTCTAACCACTCGTGAGCCCTCTTCGGCCACTTGCAGGGGTGTATTTCATGCCAAGAGCAACTCATATACAAAGCCAAAACCCCTACATGTACCCGCATTTTCCCGAAATTTCATTGCAAGTTCGTTCTTCAACCCGGTTTCATTTCATTTCCATTTCTAAGTTTCCTTAGGTACTTGTTCATACTTTCTTTGACCTTCAAGCTAATTAACTGTCACGACCCAACCCGCCATGACTGGCACCCATCTAAATCCTAGTGGGCAAACCAATATACAAGACACCTATCCATTCAATCCTATTTTATATTAACCAAGCTAAACCATTATTACTCATTTAACATCAAAAGAACAAAGTAAATCATGCCATAAATACTGAAATAAGTGCGGAAGTTCTAACTATTACAATCCCCAAAATCTGAAAGTCATCGTACAGGACTCTAAGCTAGAACATGTCTAAGAATCTGAAGTCTAACAAATAAGTAATCCATAATGTCTAGAGTACGAAAAGACATCATAGCAAGAAGATCTTCGGGCGGCCTGGCATGGGAAGAAGATCACCCTAAAATTTGTCAACAATTATCCTCCACGCTAGATGTGAGGACGAGCAATGGTCTCTATATCACAATCTGCACTCAAAGAATGCAACAAGGTAGTATCAGTACAAACACTATGTACCGGTAGATATCATAGGTCGATTAAGATTAGTATCATGCATATTTCATAAAATCAATAGAATAAAACAAGTCAGTCAACAAACATGAATATCAATAAATCACAGCAAGTCAACCATGGACAACCACAATCAAATCACCAAGAATGTCAAGCAATCACAACCACGTAAGCCACAACGAAAATAAATTTACCACAATAACCTCACTCGCTGTACATACATGCTAGCTGATGACTTAGCTCAGTATTCATGACCTGCAGGGACCCATGGTGTCCATGTACCACTCATTCCGGATCCACTCCTTGGACTCGAGCACAAACCTCCGCTCCGGAACGAACCTCAGACGCGGGACATATCAATATACCTCTCGTTTCCGGAACTATCCTCGGACCACGAGCCCATAATCTAGGTCACATGAGTGCCTTTCCATACCTTTTACAGAATAATGTTTCTTACCTTCCCAATATCAATACTCAACTCATCATTTCATGTCACAACACAATACCCTTGAGAAAATTATATTAGCTTCTCATCATAACACATCCACTGCAGATTCAATCACACAGGAATAATGGCACGAAGCCTACATAATCACTCAATCACATTCGTATAGGAGTTTTGCCGCACAATATCATGCACGAAAACTAGACATGCTTTCTCCTAAGGAAATCACAAAACATACAATCAACTAACTAAAGTCTAACTCAAGTTGACCGTAACCTACCTCAAAGTAGAGCTGAAACATGCAGGTTACTGTGCTACAGCCTTTCCTTTCCTCAAAGCCTCAATACGTTCACTGTCTAAAACTAGAAGGCTCAATGAGTCACATTACTCAATTCACAAGTACCAGAGCAAGAATACTTTTCCCCTATCCCATTCCAAGGGGTGGATGATTTTCTAGGTGATAAACAATCTATCAAGGCCCGTAGTATTCATTTACCATCAATTTATACAACATTCTATCAAATATCCCCATTACAAATAGTTTTCTACGGCAAAGACACCATTTTTATAGAGCTCTAGGTCTCCAATCACTTAGTTTATGATTCTAAATGTTCAATTTATGACAAATAGCAACTAATCAATCCATTTAAATGAAAAAATACGGGATAATAACCCTAACCCATCAAGTTTAGAAGGTTTATTGATATTCTAGGGTTTCTACTTCACTTCCACCATTAAAGACCCATGAAGATGACTACAATAATAAAGGGGAAGGGAATAATAGAATGAAAAGCAATGGAACATGCCTCTCAAGGTTATCTTGCCCTAGCTTGAAAATTCTCTCTAGGTGCTTGTTGGGAAGTGTGTTGGGGTTTTGTGAAAAGAGAAAATAAAACTAAGTATATAAAATTCGGGCTACTATTTTACATCGACCGCTACAGCGGTCATCACGCCGCTGCAGCGGTACTACTATAGCGGCCCACCACAAAATCGGCGCGTGACCGTTATGGCGGTCCATCTACCACTATAGTGGTATCGCCATAGCGGTACATTGCCCGCTACAGTGGCCACCAAGGAAAATGGATGGCCGCTGGCAGCGGTCCGAGTATAGCCACAGCGGTACCGCCGCAGCGGTACTCCTACCTCCATAGCGTCTTATTTTGGACAGTGATGTCACGACTCGACTAGGGGCCATGATGGGTACCCGAGGCTAACCACCAAAATCTAGTACACATGTCCGTAGCATATCTTCCAAGGTCTGAATTGTACGTTCGGCTTGCCTATCAGTTTGTGGGTGAAATGTTGCGCTAAGCTTTACCTGAGTACCCAATCCTTCCTGGAAAGACTTCCAAAGCTTAGCTATAAATTGCACTCCTCTATCAGTAATAATGGACATCGGAATACCATGGAGTCGCACTATTTCCTTAAGGTACAATCTTGCATAATCCCCTGCTGAGTAAGTAGTTCTGACGGGAAGGAAATGGGCTAATTTCGTGAATCTGTCCACGATCACCCATATGGAGTCATACTTGCTTCGGGAACGAGGTAACCCTGCAAGGAAATTCATATCTATCGCTTCCCATTTCCAAGTTGAAATTTCCATTACTTGCAATAACCCTCCTGGCTTTTGATGCTAGATTTTCACTTGTTGACAGTTTGGACATTGAGCTACAAATTCTGCTATGTCTTTCTTCATTCCATCCGCCCAATACATCAATTTGATATCATGATACATCTTTGTTGCACCTGGGTGGATAGAATACCGAGAATAATGAGCTTCTTCTAGAATTTGGCGACATAATTCTGCAATATTCGGAACACATAGCCTGCCTCGGTATCTAAGAACTCCATCTATAGAAGTTTCAAAGGGAGACTTATCTTTCTCATGAAATGTATCTCTATAATAGCTCAACTGAGGATCTTCGTATTGACGTTTTCTCACCTCCATGTCTAAGGATGAAACAGTTGGGTTGTGAATACCAATTCCCGCATTGCCTGAATCAATTAGGCTAACTCCAAGGCTGGCTAGTTGGTGAAGTTCATGGGTTAATTCTTTCTTCTCTGGAGGAATCTGACCTAGACTTCCCATTGATTTAGGGCTAAGTGCATCGGCCACTACATTCGCCTTTCCGGGGTGGTATAAAATACTTACATCATAATATTTTAGAAGTTCTAACCATCGTCTCTGCTATAGATTTAACTCCTTCTGCTTGAAAATATATTGGAGACCCTTGTGATCTGTATAGATATCGGCATGTACACCATACAAGTAATGCCTCCACATTTTTAATACATGAATAACCGCGGCCAATTCGAGATCATGAGTTGGGTAGTTCTTTTCATGTTTCCGCAACCGTCTTGAGGAATAAGCAATGATTTTACCGTGCTGCATTAATACACATCCTACCCCAAACCCCGAGGCATCACAATATACAACATAACCATCCGGCCCTTCTAGAAGCGTCAAGACTGGAGCTGAAGTTAGCCTATCTTTCAATTCTTGAAAACTGCGTTCACAAGCATCATTCCACTGAAATTTTGCTGATTTCTGAGTTAGCTTTGTCAATGGTGCTGAGATGGAGGAAAACCCTTCCACAAATCTTCTATAATAGCCTGCCAGTCCCAGAAAACTACGGACTTCAGTAGGTGTTATGGGCCTTGGCTAAGTCTTCACAGCCTCAATTTTCTGAGTATCCACTCGGATGCCATCATCTGAAATAACATGACCCAAAAATGTCACAGAATTCAGCCAAAACTCGCACTTTGAGAATTTTGCATACAGTTCTCGAGTTCGAAGAATTCCAAGAACAATACGTAAATGGTCAGCATGCTCGGATTCTGTTCGAGAATATACAAGAATATCATCAATGAACACGATCATGAACAGATCTAAGAGTGGCCGGAATACATTATTCATTAAATTCATAAATATTACCGGAGCATTTGTCAACCCAAATGACATTACCCGAAATTCATAATGGCCATATCGTGTTCTGAAAGCTGTTTTGGGAATATCTTCTTCCCTAACTCTCACTTGATGATAACCTGACCTTAGATCTGTCTTGGAAAACCACTTGGCGCCCTGTAATTGATCGAACAAATCATCAATTCTTGTAAGAGGATACCTATTGTTTATCGTCACCCAATTCAATTGTCTGTAATCGATGCACATTCGTAGGGAACCATCTTTCTTTCGCACATATAGGACTGGCGCTCCCCACGGTGATGAACTAGGCCTAATGAATCCTTTTTCAAGTAAATCCTTCAATTGTGCCTTTAGCTCTTTCAACTCGGCCGGAGCTATTCAGTAAGGAGGAATAGAAATAGGCTTGGTGTCCGGTAACACATCAATAGCGAAATCAATCTCTCTTTCCGGAGGAAGGCCTGGAAGTTCATCTGGAAATACATCCGAAAACTCATTCACCACCGGAACGGATTGGAGAGTTGGCGACTTTGCTTCGGTGTCATGAACTCGTACTAGATGATAAATATAGCCTTTAGCTATCATCTTTCTTGCCTTAAGGTAGGAAATAAACCTACTCCTTGGGGATGCTGTATTACCCTTCCATTCAAGCACGGGTTCTCCCGAAAATTGGAATCGAACTACTTTCATTCGGTAATCCACATTGGCATAACATGAGGCCAACCAATCCATACCTATAATCACATCGAAATCCAACATTTCTAGCTCAACTAAATCAACTTTAGTCTGGCGGTCACATACCACAATTACACAATTCTTGTATACTTGTCTAGCTATCACGGGATTACCAACCGGAGTAGATACCTCGAAAGGTTTAATTGGCTCGGGTTTTACCTCTATACGACCAGCAATATATGGAGTGATATAAGGTAGCGTAGAACCCGAATCTATCAATGCATAGGCATCATGAGAGAATATAGTCAATATACCTGTAACCACATTTGGGGAGACTTCTACCTCGACCTGCTAGAATCTGGGGAGCCTGCCCTGTCGGGCGCACAGAAGAAGAACCAGCCGCTGATCCTGTGGGCTGAACTCCACCTCTACCATACCTCGTAGGACAATCACGCATGACGTGCCCCGTCTGTCCACAAACATAATAAGCATCTGTACCTTGGCGAAACGGCCCCGAATGTAACTTTCTGCACTGACTACATCGTGGAACCGGTGGTCTCCTCACGCTATGATCACCCCCAAATCGGGAACCGAAGCTCTCGAGCTCGACCTCGCCGAATGAATAGAGCGGTCAAATCTCCTACCTGCAAATCGTGGAGGTGCACTAGTCGCTGACTGACCTGAATATCTGAAATATGACTGCCTCGATCCCCCTCTATAGTCGCTACCGGTACCCATAGATCTGACTCTCTTACCTTGCCCTCTATCAATATCACGCTCACCCCTTTGTGGATGCTGCTGCTTTTCTAGGTTCTGGGCATGGGCACAATGCGGGAAATATCCATCCCGTCTTGCAATGAAGCCGTTAAGCAATCTTTAAATAAATGTGGCCCTAGGCCACTCACAAATCTGTGCACTCTATGAGGCATTCAGATATACAAGTTATCTCTCTTATCTCTTGTTACTTTCATATCCTTATTATGTTGTTACTCATGCCTTACATACTTAGTACATTATTCTTACTGACATCCTTTTGTTGTGGACGCTGTGTTCATGCCCGCAGGTAGACAGGGCAACGGTTCAGACCCTCAGGCTGCTTTCCCAGCACTGTCCAGGAGCACTCCACTTGTTCCGGAGCTGCAGTTTAGTTGGTATGATTCTTTTGTGTATATATGGGCATGGCGGGGTCCTGTCCCATCCTTGTTATGTTATGTAATCCGTGTAAAGGCTCGCAGACGGATGTGTATAGCTAGATGTCTTTTGACCTCCTCGGTCTATATTTTGTTATATCCTTTGACAGCCTTGTCGGCTTATATATGGGCACACTTTGATGAAGTACGTTTATATATGTATCTCTTAGGGGCATGTGTCCCTTCCAACTTATGATATCTATGAGTTAGTCTTATGGCCCACTCAGATATGACTATGAGGCATACGTTTTGAGGTACTTGGTAGGTTAGCTCCGGGTGCCCGTCATGGCCCTCCGGTTGGGTCGTGACAAAAGTTGTATCAGAGCAGTTTGTCCTAGGGATTGTCTGCGAGCAGTGTCCAGTAGAGTCTTATTTATGGGTGCAAAGCGCGCCACACTTATAAACAAGAGGCTGTAACACATTTAGAAATAATTGACCTTTCTTTCTCATTTTAGATCGTGTAATAGAGCCATGTTATGAGTATTCCCCTTTTCTGACTATATGCTATGATTTCAGTAATGCCTGTGATGAGAAAAGCATCAGCCACCCAGAAGGGCAAGTCAGTGGCAAGTAGGAGAACTGGACGGGTACCATCTGTAGATATTGAGGAGGGCGAGTCCCAGAATAAGGTTCCATCTCAGACCTCTCATACTCTGCCTGCTCCAGAGGAGCATAGAGGAGCCCCAGCTCTAGCTCAAGCACCCCCAGTTCCTCCACCTGATACCTCGGGTCAGGAGATGCGACAGGATATTAAGATGTTGACCCAGTTAGTAGTCGCTCAGGCCCAGCGTCAGGGTACGGGTCATGGTGACAGGGCTGTTAGTGCCAGGGTTCGAGATTTTATTAATTTAAACCCTCCAGAATTCTTTGGGTCGAAACCAGATGAGGACCCATAGACTTTTATAGATGGATGTTGAGGACATTACGGGTGATGCATGCTTCAGACACCAAGTTAGTAGAGCTGGCTTATTATAGATTACGGGATGTTGTTGTTCATTGGTATGATACTTGGATGACTTCTTGAGGGGTTAATGTGCCCCCACCCGTGTGGCAGGAGTTTGCAGATGCTTTCCTTCAGCATTATTTTGTCACGACCCAACCCACGGGTCGTGCGGGCACCTACCATATTATTAACCTAGTAGGCGAACCCTTACCAATAAACCCATCATTTAAAACCCTTACGACAACCATCTTTAAACATTTCAGAATTTAAGTAAAAAATTTGTACAAACTGTTTCAAAATCTAATAAATCTGAAAAGAAATTTCTCGGGATCTAGTCTAGACAGGTATAAGAGCTCCTGTAGTACATGAAGACAAAATAAATGACACAGCCTCCGCCGGGAGTAAGATAAACGAGGCTGTAGGAGAATGTCAGGAAAATCCCTACAGTGAAACTTCAATTAAGATGTCACGCCCTAAATACGAAAGGCGTGGCCGGCACTCGATGCCACACTCGGCCTGAGCGAACCACTCTAAATCTGTAGCTCTGGAGGGGTATCTCTCAACTTAGGACGACAGGGCCTACCTGCAAACAGACAATACCAACAGGGCCAACATGGCCGCATCCTGAGTATATGTAAAACTAGCTATTCAGTATGGAAGGGAGCACATACCCAAAACATATATATATATATAACTGAGCAAGCCGATAAGGCTGCTATGAATTTACACACCTACCAGTATCATAACATATATATACAAAGGGCCGGCAAGGCCATAATGCTGACATACTATATACAGGACTCGTCCACAAGTCTCTAAGGAAAGCATAACTGTATCATGGTCGGGACAGGGCCCTAGCCTATCCATCATATCTGTAGTACAAGGAGACTAAAAAAACTAGACCTGGCGACTTCGGATAAGTGGAGCTCACCAATCCGCTGATGTGTGGTCCCACCTACTGGGGAAGTCTATCTGTCTTTCTATTTCTACCTGAAGGCATGAATGCGGCGCCCCTGGCAAAAGGGATGTCAGTACGAAATAATTGTCACGACCCAACCCCGTAGGCCGTGGCTAGCGCCCGATCTGGGCACCCGTACGTACCATAAGCCAAAAATAATAACTCAAGTATGTAAAGAAAATTTGGGCAGAGTTTCCTCTGTTTTTCTTACTAACCAGAATTTACTCGCACGCGTAAAATACCAACGAAGGCCGCACGGGCCACCATATTCATATACACATATATAGGCGAGCCGACAAGGCGCGCGGTGGATAAACCGCCCATACATATAATACATACACGCACTGTACGTATATGGCCATAACCCACATACATGTCCACGTGCCTGCTAAACGGAATAACGAAATCATATGACGGGACGGGGCCCCGTCGTACCCCCGAATAATAATATACATATGTATCAACAGAGAATATATACCAAAATATATGAGCCCGGAAGAAGGAGCACTCCCGAAAGCGGGGATAGATGGCCTAGACGGTGGATCCTCAAACCGAGCGTCGGTACCGCGCGGCACGAAACGCACCCCCGAAGAAAGGGGGTCGACGAAATGTGTACCGAGTATGTAAAGCACGAATACGTAAATAAAACCACAGCCGAACTGGACTTTATCAAAATAAATATAGAAATCAGGAAATCAAAACTTGCCTGTGAATTATATCTCATGCATATCCATATCATGTCATCTAATCATTAAATACATACAACGTACCCGGCCCTCCGGGAGGGACTCGGTAAGTAAAGTCATGTAAACATCATATATAGCAATCATGAAATCATGTAATCATATGCATATGCCGTACCCGGCCCTCCAGCGAGGGACTCGGTAAATAGGATTATCAAACGCCATCCTGGCCGCCATTCCCACATCATCACACCATCTGATCGTGATATATGTATATGTGTAGCGTACCCGGCCCTCTAGTGAGGGACTCGGTGAATAATGCAATGAGACTGTGCACGATTTCATACCCGGCCCGGGACTCGGTGGAAGACGTATAAAGCTTGCACGAGCAGAGTAGTGAGAAAACCATATGCAATACAAATCATACAATATTTTACAGAGACTCGATAACCATAACTTGGATGTTGGACCTCTTAGCAAACATTTGATAACAACCAGAGCATGAGTCTTTCGGAGATCAGAAAGTTTTGTACCAAACTAATCTTCCTAAAGTAGCTACAAATCCCAAAGTGGATCATATGATTCAAGTAAATAATTATATCGTTAATCCTTAGGAGTTGGGAAGGTAGTTTAAGATATCTCTTAATTTTTAATTCAACAGTAGTTCAAACGGATTAACAAGAAATAACCGGACAAAGTGGGCCTACCTCAGTCAAATGAGGTGGCGTATATAAATTACATATATTGGACTTCATAACGTCATTCATAAAGATTCTAAGGTATTCGGATTTCACTTACACAGGTTCTAGAGATTCAAACAATCTTTCTAACTATTCGCACAATTTTTACTTCAATTCTACTGAATGAAAATGGGCTGTTTTTGAACGTAAATTCCGAGGAGTAGAGTCGCCCTCTAGGCTCGTGTCAAAGCCTATCATACCTAGGACGTGCCAAGAAAAGAATAGGTAAAGCTTTACATACCTTATATGCCCCTTACGCCTTTCCAAATTCACTTCCCGTTTCGCCAAAAATCTGCAAATGGTCACATTGACCAGTTACTATTCATGAGACTTACAATTTCCAAGCTTAACCAATATTGTTCTATAACAATTTGGGCAAGACTTCCCCTACACATATAACGTCCCCGAGATTCAACTCGGCTCATTTCAACAACAACCAAACCAATAACCAAGCTACAACATCAACAATCAATTCAAAATACATGCTAACCTTAATGGCTCTTTTTCTACATAATCCAACAATATTCATAATATTCCAATAACTTACCTCAACTACTTACATTCAAACCGATATCGACATTTATACATTTGATTACTAATTCAAAACTATCCAAACAATGTTCAAGAACATTTCAACCAATTCACACAATTCTCCAAACAACTCAAACCATACTCCAACTCACCCGAATTCATCTCCAAACCCGAAAGCAACACCAAACACATTCTTATCTTCCAAATTCATGATTTACAACATTAATCCACATACTAACAATGCAATATTCATAAAGGTAAAAGTTACATAAAATTCACATAAATTCCCATAATCAACATAATCTCATTCTAAGTAATCAAACTTGCATTTTGCCTTATACAATCCATAACGACTACCATGAAAACACTAATGACGATTTGTTCATTCAAGACCACATAAAGAGGAACCCTACGGCCAACATCAAACTCCCACACAAAGATGATTTTCCTTCTTTTCTTCACACAACAACAATCAAAACATGCTAATTAACATTGATACATGGCTTATACTTCAACACACACATGCACGCCTATACTCCATATGCACGGCCCCAATTCAATTCAACTTCCATCATGAATTTCTTTCTTTCCTAGCATCCAACAACACATATAAACCATTTATAGCACAAGAAAACAAGATTAAACTCACCTTTCTCCTTCAACTTCTTAACTTAACCAAAGTTGGTCGTTAGAGAAACGAGCGAGCTATCTTCCGAAATAACAACGCCACGTCACTTAGCACCCTTGAGTTAGTAGGTTTGCAAGAAGAAATAATTTTTTTGATGGCTAGAAATTTTTCTTGAATTTCCTTGGATATGGCCGAATGGAGCTTTGGTGATTTTTCTCCAAGTTTCATGAAAATTCCAAGTGATGAAAGTGATGAAAATGCTCCCTTAAGTCATCCTTTTATTACAAATATTAGCCTTCCATGTGGCCTTGGCCCACATACATGTGGCCGGCCACATGGCCCTTGCTTTTTCTTTTTTTTTTTTTTTTTTTGCCTTACTTTCTTTCTTGAAGAATTTCCAACTTTCCAAAATTAGCACACTTGCTAGAAATAGAAATCCCTCCAAATGTTTCCTTAACATTTCCAAGACATTAAAATCATACGCAATTTAAGCCTTTAAAACAATCGCAAGTCTCTCGGGATAGCCTTGTCCCTAACTTCTCATAATTCACTCGAGTTGTCCCGTTACTCAAAATACGGGATATAACAATAATATACCGAGTATGTAAGGCAACAAACTAAATGAAACTGAAAATGAACTAAAACATCATAATTTGGAGGCCAAGGAATGCTCCGAATATCTCACCTGATCTGTCTCGTATGCAATGCAATATAATAATATCATATATCTCACTGACCAAGTGGCCAGGCAACTGTAAAATCTCACTGACCATAAGGCCGGCACCGTCTCACCGAGCCGTAGGCCGGCTTTTCGTCTCAGTCTCCACCAACCGGCCAGCCGAAGAAAATGTCTCACTGACCAAGTGGCCAGGCTAAAGAAAATATATATATATATATATATATCAAGTGTAAACTGTAATATATATGAAGACGTCAGCGTGTCTCTTTCTAACTCTTTTACTAGCAATGAACCAAGGAGCGGATAGAAATCCCTTGGAAGATACAATATGACATCTAGAATTGTTACACCTCTATGACAGCTCCAAACAATAATCCTCTTTCTTTAAGATTCGATGAACGCTTATTATCTACGGATCATGCCAAGAAAAGAAAGGATAGCCATTACATACCTCACGTCGTTCAAGAACTCAGTCCAACCACGAACTTCCACAATTAATATGCCAAACCTATAATCGTAAGAATATGCACATGACTTTAGAAGGCTTTCGTATATCATATATATCAATTGATAACTTAATTCTAAAACGAAACGGGCAAAGATCTTCCTTATATCATTAGTACCTCCCAATTTGGTATATCACCACAACACCTCCAAATTCGGTATATCACCACAACAGCCCAACAACAAATAAATCTCAACAACACAACATAAATATCCATAACAAATTCATAATACTTTATAACAAACGACAAGCTCCAATTAGGATCCGTATACTCCATAGCACCTTTTCGTATGTTTCCTTCTTAACCTTAAAAATGTTCTCAATATGATAAGGGCATCATTTACCACAAATCTCAGCTTTATATCATATAATTATAACAAGAAAAACAGCCCACAACTCCAACTCTATCAAATGACAATTCTATTTGCACGTTCGTATTTATTTCATCTAGAAACGTTGATACGACTTGGATAACTCAAATACATCTAAGAGAGAGGATTTCTTACCTTATATTCCAAGATTTAATCTTCTTCCACCTTACTTCATTACGAAGAAAGCCCGAACTCAACAACACGACAAAACAAAATAACGAGATTGAAGCGGTGAGCGAAATCCGTCACAAAATTAAATAATGTTGCTGCCCCATCCTCGTAAGAGAATTCTTCAATTCAGATGAGAAGAATATATATATATATATATATATATATATATATATATATATATATATATATATATATATCTCTCTTTATATAAATAATGTTGATGCTCTTATAGATATTATATATATATATATATATATATATATATATATATATATATATATATATATATATATATATCATTCACATTGGTTGCCTTATCTACAATTATTTCTGAAGTAGTTAGTTACTCCCCAAAGATGATCTACATAATGTAACCCCCCTTTCCTTTAATTTGCACTTGGGCCTCCCTACCTAACATTCCTATCCCTTTAATACAATTCATATCAAATATATGACACCTCGTCCTTATAAATCTGCCTAGTCATAGGCCCTTATTCCCAAGGTGCCACATGGATTAAAGATAATGACACTTATCTATGTAATTTAATTAATACCATAATTAATCTCTTACTTTCCCACTTATCCCTGCATTTAATCAATTACCCGCATAATTAATTTCTTGATCTCAATCCACTTAAATAGTACCTGTATACTCATTATTATACTCATGTGATATAGCACTAGTCCATAACCTAATTTGCCACACATAAAATATTATTTGCAATCATCGTCGCCACACTTTTTCATCTTAAATCATTTCAGACTTTATTCCTTGTATACACCGAGTTCTTGATTTTCATGCTTGAATATGACCAAATCCTCTGGGCTCGAGTAAATTTGCTCATGTTGGACAGTTCAATTTCCTAGCCCAAAAATAAGGGATATTATAACTTGAACCGTATTTCATTCAAATAAATTTCGAACCTTGACGAAACTTATTTTCTTCAATTTGCTTAACTTCTAATCCTTATGACACATCGGTACCATCACTCTAACCACCTATACGCTTGGGGGATAACCTCGTTTTTCATTACTAATGTCATTTAATTCGCACGCTTTCCAACGCATGAAAACATGAGATGTAACATAAGACCTGCAACATATCTACACCCAGAAAGGGCGTAGCAAGAGTAGTATCAGTACACACATGTACTAGTAAGCATCATAGGTTGACTAAGATTAGTTCACGCAACACAATATAAAGTCAATAAGATAAGAAGATAAGTCAATGAAACTCAAGATTCTAAATAAAGGTTATTACGTCCTCATAACTTGCCTTCCCACTCTCACTGCTCACTTCTTTTATTTCTAAGAATTACGGGCATTCTACTTACTCATGATTGTTCCTCCCTTCTATCCAACCTATTCACTCCTGTCTCCATGCTCATTGTATACTCTATCTTCTACCCTTTATGTTCGTAGAGTTCAACTACTCAAATTACTTACTACAATATGATGCACCTAGGGAAATGGATCGCTATCTAACAATCCGCTACTATACTTATCTTATATTAATCCCCTCTCCACCCAGTCTCTTAACGAAAACATAAAGATGAAATGGCAATATCAACGACAGTAGTACACGCATGTATATCATAGAAATATGAGATGTAGTAAAATACAAAATGCGATGCAAGGGCCCAAACACACTACACATACATGATATCTAATGACATTGCTCAGTAGTCATGACCTGCAGGGGACCCATAGTGTCCATGTACCACTCGTTTTGGATTCACTCCTCGGACTCGAGCACAAACCTCCGCTCCGGAACGAACCTCGCATGCAGATCCAAATCATATATATATTCCATGTATTCAACTTAATGGCCACAAGACCAGATAACACTCAGCCTTCCTTGCTACAAGTATTTCCTCATAAACCATGCAATACAATGCAACGATGCAATATATCAAACCAATCATACATCCTGCCCTTGATGGGTGTAGTGCCAATCCAACTCAATATAGTTCTTTCAATACAAATCTCTTGTTTCCCAAGGAAGACAGCCATGTGAATATTCAACACAATCGGGCATAAAGACGGAAATCACCCACTTCTAGGGTTGCACAAATTAAACACGAAGTACCCCTCAGTGATAACAACACTTTCTATTAATAATAACTCATTATTACCCTAGCTATCATTTACACAATATTTTAGTCACATTAAAGAGTATGTCCATCCAAACTCCATGGCCGAAGACCTAATCATGCAATC
This sequence comes from Lycium ferocissimum, assembly GCF_029784015.1. Taxonomy (NCBI): domain Eukaryota; kingdom Viridiplantae; phylum Streptophyta; class Magnoliopsida; order Solanales; family Solanaceae; genus Lycium; species Lycium ferocissimum. The sequence goes on along the minus strand of NW_026713660.1, from coordinate 2,171 downwards.
TCCCATCAACTCTAAAAGTATATATGATTTGCTAATCAAAGTCTAACTCAGGTAAACCATAACCTACCTTGTTGACGAATAACTAATTGAATCTCCACGGATTGCTCATCTTCTTAGCCTTCATCCGAACCCATAAGCGACAATATTCGTAGGGAATGGTGGGAAGGAAACTAGAAAGGTTTCTTTTTTCTTGGTGCCGAGGTTTTTTCTTTCATATGGAACCCTAGGAGCAGCCCTTGGGAGTTTCCTATAGTAAAAGGAGAGAAAATAAACTAAGTAATAGAAAAGGGGGCCACTGCCCTGCATGGACTGCTGCGGCGGTCGGTATGCCGCTATAGCAGTACCGCTATGGCGGTCCACTGACCGCTATAGCGGTCTGCTTCCTTTCCCTGGCCTATAATTTTTAATTCTTTCTGAAATTGATTTTTTCCACTCTTAACCCTTAAAACACATCATGGAGCTTATTATTTACGACCCTCGGCCTAGATTGAGCATGGGTTTACGATATTAAATAGCGACCGGACAGGTCGTTACATATTTATCGCCAGAGATTCGATGGGACCAAGCTGATAAGTTTTTGAATCTTAGACAGGGGAACATGAGTGTTCGGGAGTACAGTCTTCAATTTAATTCATTGGCTAGATATGCACCAGCTATGGTAGCTGAGATGGAGGATTGTGTTTACCGATTTGTGAAAGGATTGGGACTATATTTGATTGATAATTGTATGACAGCTTCCCTTCAGACAGGTATGGATATTTCCAGCATTAGGCGCATGCTCAGAATCTTGAGGAGCATAAGTAGTAGTGGAGAGCCAAGCGTGAGCATGATAGGGGCCATAGTAAGAGAGCCAAATTCTCAGGTGCTGTTAATGTGTTCAGAGGAGGTTAGAGATAACAGTATTCTAGACATTCCGGCCATTCAGCGGTTAGTGCATCCCCGTGATTTGTAGGTCAAAGATTTGATCAACCTATTTATTCAGGACCAGGTCAGAGTTCCAGAGCCTCGGGTTCTCAGTATAGAGATGATTCAGGCCACATGAGGCCACCTTTACGACGATGTACCCAGTGTGATAAGTTACACATTGGACAATGCCGCTTGGGTTAAGATGTTTGTTATGCTTGTGGTCAGCTAGGCCATATTGTGCATGAGTGTCTATCGAAAGGTGGTAGAGGTATGGTTCAGCCTACAGGATGAGCAGCTGGTTCATCCTCATCTGTACACCCTCCGGGGCAAGGTTCTCAGACCTCAGCAGGTCGTGGTAGAGGCAGAGGAGGAGCTTCTAGTTCGGACAGTCCTCAGAACTACATTTATGCACCAGCTGGTCGACAAGATCTTGAGTCTTCGCCTGATGTTGTCACATGTACACTATCAGTATCTTCTCATGATATATATGCATTAATTTATCCAGGTTCTACAGTATCGTATGTCACTCCTTTTATTGCTGGTCAGTTTGGGGTGAAACCTGAGTTGATAAAACCTTTTGAGGTGTCTACACCCGTTGGTGACCCAGTGATAGCTAGACAGGTATATAGAGATTGTGTAGTTATAGTTGTGATCGTCGTACTATGGCAGATTTGGTTGAGTTAGATATGATATACTTTGATGTCATTATGAGTATGGATTGGTTGGCTTCTTGTTATGCTAATATTGGTTGTAGAACAAAGATGGTTCGATTCCAGTTTCATGGAGAACCGCTCTAGAGTGGAAGGGTAATACGCCCGTTGACACCTAATTTTTGACCTCTCATAATTTATTTTAATTACTCGTAGTCCTTGGATAATAAATAAAATAAGATGTGCATCTTAAAGGGTATAAATAGATTTTTATTAAAATTATTCGGCAATATTTTACCTCTTTAAATTGATAAGGAGATTTTCAGGGCATCATAAATCATTTAGAAATTAACTGATATTTTATGACCTTTATGGAATATTTTATTCGAATTAATCAAAGGCAATTTTTTTTGAATAATTAATTACTTAATTGTTGAATCAAGGAAAAATCATATTAACAAATAATTTATTCTATTTTTATCCAAGGTATTTGAATGATTAAGGGAATTGACTATTTTACCCCTCAATCTTTAATTTCTGTGTGTTTGTATAATTGTTTGATTAATAAATTGTTTTAGTAATTAATTTGTTTAATTAGAGGGGTCGTTTTGCAAA